>NC_141550.1:70182500-70482500 GCF_021556685.1 Rattus norvegicus
AGGAGAGATTGTCTCAGTTCAGAGGAAACTACACAAGTACCTTTGAAGCAGACCAACAGCTTCCCATGAAATTGATATAAAGAAGTGGCCAAGGCACAGAAAGTTGGAGAGCATCTTTGGTCTCCATTTCCACCCCAGACCCTGCCATATGAAAGTGTGTTTCTCTCTTCCCACCTTCCTAAGCTGACACACAGCATTGGACAGAGCAGAAAGTTTTTGCAATAACTTCTCAGCTCTCTCCTTTTCTCTCCCATCATCAATCAACCAATCACGGTTCCCAAACAAAGGGTAGAAGAGATAATGGCAAAAATATGAGGGGACATTGGATTTCTCTAGATGAGTGCTATTGTTTCAACTTCCATTATTTTTCCATTTTATCTCATTTTCTGAAAATCAATAATTTTATTTTACGGATCCTGAAACTTTTCACACATGTTGTTTAAACACAGAAATGATGTAAGTAGTAGATTTGAGGCCAAAAGCATCAACACCAACCTGTCTTTTTATTTCTTTTCTTTGCTTTTATAACTGCTAAATGAACTTAGAACTTTGTGCAAGCTTCTGAGATATGTTTTTCTCTGTTATGATTGTTGCTGTTGTTGTTGTTTATCAGTAAAATATGTACTCTATTATACCTGGAAAATATTGAAAAATGAAATTAAAATATTTAAAAGAATTGCTAGGGTTTGCATGTGGAATACCACTCAAGGTGGCATGAATGAACTCTTGGTCAGCAGTGCAGCAGACTCCAAAGCGGGGATTTGGGGGAATGGTTGGATCATGGGGTCTCCAATCTTATCAATAGATCCATTCACAGTGTTCTGGCTGGTTTTGTGTATTAACTTAGCACAAGCTGGAATTATCACAGAAAAGGAGCCTCGTTGTGGAAATGCCTTCATGAGACCCAGTTGTAAGGCATTTTCTCAACTAGTGGTCAAGGTAGGAGGACCCAGCCTATTGTGGGTGGTAGAGTCCCTGGGCTGTTGATCTTGGGTTCTATAAGAGAGCAAGCTGAGCAAGCCAGGGAAAGCAAGCCAATAAGAAACATCCCTCCATGGCCTCTGCATCAGCTCCTGCTTCCTGACCTGCTTGAGTTCCAGTCCTGACTTCCTTTGGTGATGAAGCAGCAACGTGGAGGTGTAAGCTGAATAAACTTTTCCTTCTCCGCTTGCTTCTTGGTAATTATGTGTGTACAGGAATAGAAACCCTGCCTAAGACACACTGATAGGTTCATGACTTGATAGGCTATAGGAAGCTGATGGAAATATAAGATATAAACATAGTAGAAAAGAATGGGCCATAGGGAGTATTCAGTTAGATGTCACGTCTTCCCCACAGTCCTTTCTCATTCTCTTTGCCCCTGGATTCACCATCAGGTGAATATACTCCTCCATCATTCAGCTCTAACAGATCATCATTACCTGTTCTTTTCCCAATCTAGAAAAGAGGGAAAAAATGGCCACAATAGATTAAACAAAGGTTATATTTATTAACCCATATTTAATCATCACAGCCAAGCAAACAACTTTAATCAAAAGAATAAAGCTGAAGCCCAATATTTAAACTGTGCATTAAAATGTGGCATTTAATCTAATCAGCGTGGCCAACAATGAACAAGCCACATTCAATGTTTGTTCTTCAGACCTAGAATCCATTCCCTCTGTCACTCTAATTCCTAAATCCAATTTGAAAATAGTTTGCATTATATGCTATCTCACAGCCTTTCATGTTTGCTAACCAAATATAATGTGTTTGAAGACTTCGTCTTCCTGAATGTGACATTGTTAAAAAAAAAAAGAAAAAGAAAAATCAAACGTGTAAAACAGTTACAGCTGCTGGTGAAATAAAAGATGGAGAAAAAAGATGTGTTTCTTGAAAGTGATGTGGAGGATTGTACAGAGCCCAAGGAAAAGATTGCTGGCTGCTTTACAGTGTGAATATATAAGGACGAGAGACATGGCTCATAACTTGATAGGCTTTAGGAAACTGATCAAAGTGTAGAGACATGAAAGAAATGAGAGGTATTGGTAATATCTCTCTGGGGAGTAACACTTCTGAACCTCTTCTCTCAGGTTCTGTTTCCTGGCTTCGTGGTTAAGAGCACGTGATGCTCTTGCAGAAGACCCAAGTTTAGTTCCGTGACAGCATCCATGTGATGCACATTCCAGAGGTCCAAGTCTAGCTCCAGGGAATGTAACATAATCTTGTGGTCGCTGTGGGCACCTGTGCATGCATGCACACGCATGTGCATGCGCGCGTGCATGTACACACACACACACACACACACACACACAATCTTTTTAAATGAGTATAATTTCGTGAATATGTTTTTTCATTATTGCATCTGTGAGTATAGTTCTGTACTATATTTTGGTATTACATCATCACAAACGGACTGGCAAATTACTCTCTAATTAAAAAATTCCCTTGTCCAGAATAACTATTTACACATAGAGAAAATGTACATGAACAAACAGAAAAGCAATGGAAACACCCAGGCTACAGAGACATTGCCTGGATAAACACGAGAAGAAACACAATGTGGTCCCCACACCTTTTCATTTTACATTTCTCATCATTTTCCAAGTAATTTTTTTCCAAAACTTTCATAAAAGGCAGAGAGATTTTCCTCACTACAACTAAGAGAGCATCCTTAGCAAATTATA
The DNA here is from genome assembly GCF_021556685.1 of Rattus norvegicus. NCBI lineage: Eukaryota > Metazoa > Chordata > Mammalia > Rodentia > Muridae > Rattus > Rattus norvegicus. The sequence goes on from NC_141550.1 coordinate 70,185,167, forward strand.
TATAAAGATTGAGCATTTCCGATGACTGCTAAGAGAGGAGAATCAGAAGGCCAACATGCCAGTTGCCTCCTAGAACCCAAGGACCCAGTCTTTTAGCTTTTTCTACCGTGACAAAATGTTCATACCATGACTGGTTTTGATTTGGTTTCTTAACTTTCATTTAGTCAATGAACAAGGACATATTAAGCTCCTGATTTGAGCTGCTGCTATGCCAGGCCCTGGAAGAAGGCAATAAACACTACCAAATGATCTGTCCTCAGGGAGCTTGTACTGAAAAAAATAAAATCTGAAATAATATCACAAAAATGATAAACAGTGAAAAATCACAACACGGGAAGGAGACAAGAAATGTTGACATTAGAGCTGAAATTTTAAATCAGGATGCCAGAAAAAGTCTCTTGGGGACATATAAGAATTGAACAAAAGCTTGAAAGAGGGGAAGCAACAAGCCGTGAAGATAATTAGAAAAGGCATCCTTGGTGAAAGGACTGGTTGTCAAAACCTTCAAGGGGGTGGTGGTTAAAACACAAGGAACATAGGGAGTAAATTAATTGAAACGATGTGCCCAGAAAAGTGCTTCAGGAGCACAAGGGTTAACAGCTCAATGAGACTGTTACTTACAATAACCGTGAACAGTGGAGATTCGGGGTATAATTGATTTGTGTACTTTTGGGAAAATGACATTACTACCAGGAAAGAAGAATATGTATTGACCAAAGGTGATGATGTTCTATATGAAAGTATGGAAGGGAGACAGCTCTAGATATTTTTAAGGACAACCAGAAGCATTTCTTGAGATGTTCAAAAGGAGAATAAGATGCTTATATATATATATATATGTATATATATATATAATATGTGTATATACATCATATATATGCACATATATAATATATCTGCATATATTTGTATATTATATATGCATATAGTATATATACATGCATATCTGTATTATATGAGATATACATTATATGTACATATACCTATATGTGTATATACATATATATGCTTACATACATAAATAATATATATTGTATATATATAATATAAATATTGGCTGGAGGGATTAAGAAGGCTACATTTTCTTACTGGAAAAGGAAATCCATTTAGGAAGTGTTTGGTGTGAGGTGTCTACCTTAAAAGGAGGTTCACGGAGCTGGGTAAACAATTCTACTTCTCAAACGAAAGCCTGCACCAGAAATACACACTGTAGAGACTTCCATGTTTGTAGCTGGTGATGAAATTCCACAGCCTTAATGAAACTCCTTAAGGACTCTCAATACACGTAAGAAAAGTTCAAAAACTAGACCCTGGATGCTCTCAAGTCTAGAAGTCAAAAATGGGGACAAGAGGTCCTCCAAATAGCAGAACTGCCAGAAAGAGGTAACTTCCTGGGCTCAAGGGCCAGAGAGAAAGACATCAACCACGTAAAACATGGCAGTCTTTCAGAGCTGAATGATGGCTGAGGCCATGAGATTAGCACAGAGAAGTCGTTTAACTTGGCAACATGGTTCTAGTAAGGGAGCACACGACTCAGTCAGTAAAATGCTTGTCCTGAGAGATAAAGGCCTAAGTTAGATCCCCAGAACCCACGTTTTAAAAGTCCACCATAATGGCAGAAAAATGTCTATTGCTGGGACTCACCTCCTAGTGAACCTTGCCCAGTGAGTGAACCGTGGCCAGTGGAATATCGTGTCAGAAAGAAGGTGAGCAAAGAGCTTACAGGCAAAAATAAAAACACATACATAAAACGCTGTAAATACATATGTGTGTATATATGTATATACATACATAAACTTAAATGTATATATTTTATACACATATACATGTATATATACACATCTATACATATACTTATATGCACATGTATTTATATACAAATATAATATATATTAAATAACTAATAATTATATATAAATTATACATATAAATATATCCCCACTACCTCATTTCAGATATACGATAGTGTTAAGACTATTCAAGTTGTTGTTAAATAGGTCTCCACTGTATTCTCATGAATCCTGTACACATTAAAGTTAAATGAATATTGTAAAAGCTGCCTATAAAATGGTGGGACTGGAGAGATGGTTCATCAGTTAAGAACACGGGCTACTCTCCCATGGGTCCTGAGTTCAATTCCCAGCAACCACATGTTAACTCATGATCACGCATCACAGGATCTGATGCTCTCTTCTGACAGGCATGCATACATGCGGATAGAGAGCTCATACATAAAACACATTTTAAAAAAATCTTCTAACATAAAAACATGCTGCAAGATCAAAGGGGTAAAAGTAATACGACTTGGGAATATTCAGTCTCCTACACACAACAGGCTCTTTAGACAACAATCCTTTCATTAATAAGGGGTTTTGAAGTGGACACACAAACCTTTGGGAGATTCAGTTGTCGAAGGTTAGGGAGATAATAAATGGCAGAAGCAGGTGAGGACCCAGGCATTTAGGAGTTGTGCACTTGAAATCAGGCTACCTTGCACACTTCCCATGTCATTCACATAGGTCCAGCACACTTAAGCAGCCCTTCCAGAGAATTCCCATAGGAATATATATTATAAGACAAGAAAAGATGGAGACCAAGAAGGACTGTTACTTACCCAGTATCTCCCAGGTGCTGCTTTAATGATAGCATTGACATTTTTTCAACAGCCATCACTGTCACCGTGTGTTTCTCACAAATTTAAGACAAAACTTTTTACATCTGGCTGCTAACGTCTACCCTATACCTGCTACATGACTCTCCTTCAGCACTGGGTTTCCTCCGCCCAGCCTGCCTCTGCCTGTAAGAAATCCCCAACCTACCTTCTCAGTAGCTCAAAAGTACATCTCCTCATCCCCAAAGCCAAAGGCACCCTAAACTAGACTCCTTTATTCTTCAAAGGATTGGTCTGAAGTGGGGCCTTCCAAATTACTATCCTCAGAAGAATCCTGACTCTTCAAGGGAATACTGCACAAAAGCAGCAAACATTTTTTAAACAACAAAGGAAACTGCATAAACTCATTTTTTTTTCAGTTCATCCTACTTCTTCGCCACAACTCCCCTTCCCTTTTGCTACTCCATGCTCTGGTTGAAGAGCCTGACACAGAGAGAAATTAAGTGATTTCCCCAGAAAGTCATAAAGCAGACTGACAGCTCGCAGGAAGTCACCTCTGCGCTCACAGTATTGTCTCCTTGGTGGACAGCAACTCCCTCGGTGTCTTTCTGATGGCTGTCCTTGCAGTCTTTTCGGCTGTGAAGCAGGATGGTGGTAAGTCTAGTAATTGCACAGTGAATCTTCTATGAACACTTGGAAGCTGTGTCTTCCTGAAAATTACATGGTAAATAATTACATTTGTAGGGAACAAATAATTCAACTATTCGTCACCATGTCAAATGCAATTTTAAGATCTGATGAGGCAAATCTTGTTTAGGAGATGAAAACAGAAGATATAAACCAGATAATTGCCAAGCGATTAAACAGGAAGTGCCATGCGTGCATGATTAATGCAAAATATGCAGACAGACTCTGGAGTGGGTTGGCTAGGGAGAGGAGCTGGGAAATCCCCTATGCACAAGCAGCAACAGTGGAATTCAAAGAAGGTGCCAGGTGAATTATTTCACTCATGGCACAGAGACCCCCAGGGGAAGATTTTCTTATTTGTCTGGTCTATCAAACACTCTCTTTTCTTATCCCAAAGAGTTCTCTCTTAACTATTTTTCATTGTCTTGAGAGTTTCCTGTAAAATCCCTTTCCTATCCCCAGAATATTCTGATCCTACTACCGTTGTTTGTTGAGAGGAAATGTTTCTGCTTACAGCACCATGTCCTCTACATTAAAAGAAAATTTTCACTATTATACTTCTGTGACTATTCTTACAAATCTATCAACACCTTTTCTAATGTCTACATATCTGATCCATATGCATATATATAATGCATATATATAATGCATATATGTATGTATATTATGGTTATCACTTTAGTGTGTGTACATTTGTGTGTGTGTGTGTGTGTGTGTGTGTGTGTGTGTGTGTGTGTGTACATGAAGGCCATAACCCATCTGGGGATGACAGAAGATAACTTGCAAAAGTCAGCTATCATTTGGTTAGCTTTGGAGGCAAGTGGTTTTACGTATTGAACTGTCTTACTAGACAGATAGATTATTTTATAGGTCTACTTGACAGGCTCACACAGCACCCTCATATTTGGATAAACATTTTCCTAAGTGTTACTATGGGAGGTGGTTTTAGAAGATTCACACTTGAATCAGTTGAGCAGGTAAAGTACTGTCCTCTGCTGCATGAGTGGGTACCATATGATCGGTTGGAAGCCTAGACTTTGAGACAAACTTTGGCATAAGTAAGGGAGAATTCATGAGGGAGAATTCTTCAAAGTGTTGGTCCTGGAGCACAAAGCCTTAGCACTATAGTATTTCTCTTGCCTTTGAATTTAAACAGAAACAACCTTTTCCTGGGTCACTAGCATGTAGATGACAGAACAGACAGAACAGATTTGATAAGCATCTATTCCCATACCTAAATAAGCCACTCCGTGTGTGTGTGTGTGTGTGTGTGTGTGTGTGTGTGTTTGTGTGCGTGTATTTGTGTGTGTGTGTGTGTGCACATGCGCATGAGATCAGATACTATAATACATACCTATGCATTTCTATAAACATCCTGTTCTATTTCTCGGGATTGCCAAATATAATACACATAAAAAATAATTACTAACTCCCTTAGCACTTTTTGGTTTCAGTATAAAATTAAGATTATACTATGCTATCTATCTTAACATAAAGGTTAGAGGAAAGAGCCCTTGGGTGTGTTGCAGACCTGGGATCTTGTGGATGCCAGCCAGCTTCTATTACTTCCTAGAAAAGAGGAACCATTCCGATATCCCTAAGCGCTTCCTCTGTGCGTGGGCAGTCCGTGAATCAGGGCTTTGTGGAGAAGCTGGCGATGCTAGCCTTTCTCTGTGTATCTCAGCCCCACCCGTCATTAAAACTCTGTGAGATATTTTACTGCAGATCATTTTCAGATGAGGTGCATGATGGGCTGTGCTGAGGTGTGAAGGGAGATGGGCCTCCGGTAGAGCTAAGTGGTTTCCGAGTCACTGGAGCGTGGGCAGGGGCACTCAGGAGCACTCCCTGGTAGATCGTTAGCAATCCCCTAACTCTTCCTGGACAATAATATTGACTTCACATTAGATAAACATGAATCTTCTAAACAAGGAGAACGCATAGGCGTTATCCTCCCCTCCACATCACACAGAAGAGAGGCAGCGGGACACAGTCCATAGACTTTAATTCTAACTGTAATTACCTTTCCTAGAGAAGCAAGCTGGAGTAGCAAAGGAAGCTGGTGCTGCAGCGCAGAGCACAGCAAGGACGATAAAAGAGGTCGCTCCCTTTGCAGGACCAATTTCCGTTTCGAACAGAACCCATTATTAGCTAATCACAGCCATTAGAAGCATCTCTTAATATCTTTTCTTTATTGAAAAGAAGTCAACAAGGGAGAGGCAAGTCAGTGATGAGAACACTGAAGGGAATTCCTGTGCCCCAAGGGTTGTTGTTGACAGAGCACAGCCGGAAGGGTAAGCTGTTCTCTAGTCTTCTTTCCGTTGCAGGTATGTCGCAGGCTTATCAAAGTCACCATTTGAGACTTGTTTTCTAAAATAAATGAGAATTGATCAAGTCAGTGGTTCAGTGTTTCTGGCATGTGCCTATTGAACACTAAACCACTGACAGACTGACAGTAGACTTTCTAAAGAATCAAGAACATGGGACATGCAGGTTTCTACGGGTGCTTAAAATGTCCATTTATATTTTTAAAATGAATTAGATGAAATTTATCAGCATCTCCGGGTGTAAAACCAAAATGTTCTAGTTAATAAGGCACCTTTAAAAGTGACAGTAATTAAAGCAGATGTGATTACCTGTAACCGACAAGTCAGCAGTTGGGAAGCAGGAGGGTCAGAACCCTCAGTCACAGTGTCAGTTTGAGGTCAGCCTGCACTACATGAGACCATGTCTTAGAAATGCACTTGAGGGCAGTTTATACTGGATTCATTAAGTTAGACAGAGAGATGATAGATGGAAAGACAGATGGCAGAAAGATACATAGATACATAGATGACAGATAGATAGATAGATAGATAGATAGATAGATAGATAGATAGATAGACATAGATAGATAGAGATAGATAGATAGATAGATAGATAGATAGATAGATAGATAGACAGACATAGATGATACATACACACATACATACATAGATACATGGATACATAGATACATAAATAATAGAAGATATATGGATGGATGGATGGATAGATGGATGGATAGATGGATGGATAGATACATAGATAGATACATAGATACATAGATACATAGATACACAGATACATAAATGAGAGAAGATAGAAGATATATGGATGTATGCATGGATAGATAGATAGATAGATAGATAGATAGATAGATAGATAGATAGATAGATACATACATACATACATACATACATACATACATACATAGATACATAGATACATACATAGATACATAGATACATAGATACACAGATACATAAATGAGAGAAGATAGAAGATATATGGATGTATGCATGGATAGATAGATAGATAGATAGATAGATAGATACATACATACATACATACATACATACATACATACATACATACATACATAGATACATAGATACATACATAGATACATAGATACATAGATACTTGGATACATAAATGAGAGAAGATAGAAGATAGATGGATGAATGATAGATAGATAGATAGATAGATAGATAGATAGATAGATAGATAGATAGGAAGTTGGGAGGGATATATGGGTTGAAGAAGATATGAAGGGAGATGAGAGATAAATGCTACCATACCATATTATAAGCAAGTGTGAAAATTTCAAGAATGAAGAAAAATAAAATAACCTTTACATAAAACATGCCAACGAGGTGATAGTGATGATTAGGCATGGTGTGCACATCTACAATCTCAGCACTCAGGAGGCAGAGGCAGGAGGAAAGTATGTTCAAACTTTCTTAGCCTACATATAAAATCCCAGCTCAGCCTGAGCTGTATCCTGAAACCCTGTTTCCAATCAAAACAACAAAAACTAACAGTACACAGCAAAGGCACCAATGAGTCTGAAAAAATAGATCTAACACAAACAACTTCTGAATTCTAGCCAGACATTTTGGTCCCTTATTAGAGCAAAATCCCAGTTAAGCAACTGGAAAATTAGTCAAGCACATCAGTGTCTTCTCTTGTCTCTTCTTACCCCTCCCCTATGTAAGAACACTTACCAGCTACAACTATGTGAATGTACGCCATGCTCAGTGGAAAGTCTAAAGTACACAGCTTACTTCCCAAATTGCCCTATGCATAATGTGGTTGCCATGCAACACATTAAGGTTAATCAGGGTAACTTGGCTTTCAGAGGGGTCATTGCCTCCCACAGAAAAGAAAATACATGGACTAGAGATATAATCTTTTTTTTTCAAAATATGTTCTCCTGTATTCCCTGTCAAGTTGTCTTCAAATTAAATAAGAATAATTTACATCTGCCTTTTGTAATATCGATTTAACAGTCATAAATGAAATGTTAGCTAATAACTCCCCATGACCTCATGAATATTTTCCTAATATAACACTAAAATTTAATAGAGTAATATATATATTCCATTCATATTACATATATACATATATAATGTTCATGTGTGTACATGTATACACAAATGTATAGCTATTGATTTGAGCATCCTTAATTCAAAAACTCTAAATCCAAAATGCTACAAAATTCAAAACAGTTTGAGCTGTGACATAGTGTCACAGATAGAAAATTTGACACTGCGTGACTTTTTTCATGTCAAAATTATTACAATTGTTTTTCAAGAGACAGCTTAGCCAGACAGGCAGATCCCTGGGTCTCATTGGCAGCCATGAGTTTCAGCTTCAGTGAGAGACCCCATCTCAAAATATTACAATGTGGAAAGCAATAGAGGAAGACACTCAGTGTCAGGCTCTGACCTACACATACATATGCACAGGTGAACACACACAACATACAGGTGTATACATGTATGAACCGCTCATACACACCACACACACACACACACACACACACACACTTAGAAATGTTAAAGATTTCTAGGCTTGCAATATTATGCAAGAGATAAAAGTGTTTCCCATGAGAGTCTGAGGACTTGAGATTTATCCCTGGACCTCAGAAGAAGGAGAGAACCAACTCCTGAGTTGTCTTATTTCTGTACATGCTCCCTCCCCCTCTCCCTCCCCCTCCCCCTCTGTCTCTTTCTCCCCCTTTCCCTCTCCCTCCTCCTCTGTCTTTCTCTTCCCCCACTCCCCCTTCCCCTCTGTCTCTCTCTGTCTCTCTCTGTCTCTCTGTCTCTCTGTATCTCTGTGTGTGTGTATGTGTCTGTGTGTAAGAGACTCTTGTTCTCTTGCTCTTGCTTGCTCTCTAGCTGTCTTGCTTTCTCTCATTATTCTCTCATTAATTTTAAATCAAGTATGTTGTTTGACGTGATTTTTCCACTTTAATGGTTTTTGATCAATTTCTCTAATGATCTAAAAAAAAGTTGTTATTCCCTCTGTCTTTTTCTCAGTATCTCCAACAGTTAGGTCACAATTTTTGCTTATGAAAATATTCTTTGTTTGCACTATTTTAATCATCAAGATTTTGATCACTGGTGAACAAATAATGACCTCTGATTATATTTACATGGGTTTGACATTTTGTATATTGAATTTAATCACTGCATTTCCCCCATTTCCTATGGATTCTGGGAATGTATACTCAATTATTTTTCTAGATAGTAATCCATGCTGAATATCCCTCCAGATACTCGGTTAGAGCATATACCTCAACAGATCCATTTGCTTCCTTCTTTCTCCACAAGGGTTTTCCTGCATTCCTAGGTTGCGTTGCTCTGCTTATCCCAGGAGTTAGTCTTACCGTCCTTAGGAAAGAGGTCCACATTTTCCAAACTTTTACTGATGTCTTTGACTTCTGAAACACACACTCTAGCAGCTTCATGGGAATGTATAAAAAGGGTCAGAAGCAAAATGATTCATTTTTGCAATATTAAAATTATGTTATCTATTATCCTATCAAAATATTACAATGGGGTGAGGAAAACACCAAATATCAGACTCTGGTCCCCACACACATATGCATTGGTGAGCAAACATGTGCATATAATGTACATATACATGTACACATATGCACTGTTCACTCACACACACAAACACATACACACACACACAAATTAGATAAAGATTTTTCAGGTAATTTTTGAGATTCAGTTTTCTTTTATATTTTCACAGTGTGCATCTATTTTTATACTGCTTGTGTTACATGCATTTGTCTGTCTGTCTATGTCTCAGCATGTGTATGGAATTCGAAGACAACATTCAGGAGTTCTCTGTTGGGGATTAGTTCTAATGCTTTGTTTTAATTCTGCTCCTAAAGGCCATGTTTCCAGACACTGAAGGTCCCTGCCCCCAGCTGGCTTTGATTGGTAATAAAGAATTGCCATGCAGCCAATGGCTGGGCAGAAAGCTGGAAGCTGATCTTTTAGATTGCACAGGCAAGGGATCAAGGGGGACAAGAATAGAGAGAATAGCCATGATGGAGCAGAGAGATCAGAATTAGAACCCCTGGGGACATTTGCCCACTTGGGTCTGGGGAACCAAAGACACAAAATAGATTTAGAAAATGTTAACTCGGGGATGTGTGCTAGCTGTGGGGAGGTTTAGAAGTGCCCAGCTGATGTGTGTGTGTGTGTGTGTGTGTGTGTGTGTGTGTGTGTGTGTGTCTTTCATTTGTAAATCCAGAGCTCCTGGGTGGGTACAAAATGCACGTGGGACCTACTGGGTATATAGACGGAATTTAAACTGATCACCCTTAAAGTTCTCTCCTACAGTGCAAGTTTTAAGGATTGAATTTGGGTGGTCAAACTTAGCTGCTATGCCTTCTACCCCTCAGACACTTTGCTAGCCCCAAATTTGTAATTAAAAGACACATGGACACTCACAGCCTCTGCACAATGGGTAGGCAGAAGGCAATTGATGCAACTTACCAAAGAACCCTGAATTATCTAGGAGAGACAGAGGCCAGACATTAGAGAAATTGGAATAGAGTCTTTAGATTATTAATTCAGAATTAATTCTGAGGTATTCTAGCTCACCTGGCATTCTATGTGGGGCATTTACTAACCTGTAATATCATCTCTCCAGAAGCTTGAGATTATTTTATTCACTATAGAAGTTCCAATATTTTATAAGGATGTGCCTAGCTTGTTCTTTTGATAAGTTTTAGTATTTTTTTTTAGCGTGCCCAACAATCAGTTGGCCCTTTCATGTTGAAAGTATATGTTTTTGATAGACACCTGTGTTGTTTTAATAATTTCATTTTGTTGTTGTTGCTTCTCAGGGTTTTTGTTGTTTTTTATATCAATGTATTTATTACCTCCCAATATCAGCCCACTCTCACAGATCCTCCTATTTCTCCCTCCCCTTCTCCCCTGTGAAAGGAACCTCCCTGGGTACCCCCTTCCTGGCACATCAAATCACTGAAGAACGAGGCATACCCTCTCCCACTGAGCCAGATATTACTGCCCAGTGAGGGTAACAGGAGCCACAAGCATGCAACATATTCAGGGGCAGACCTTGCTCCAGTTGTTAGAACTGCATGAAAGACAAGTTGCACATCTGCTACATATGTGTAGGGGTCTAGGTCCAGCCCATGTTTGCTCTTTGGTTGATCAGTCTCTGGGAGCCCCCAAGTGTCCAAGTTAGTTAACTCTGTGGGTCTTTCTGTAGAGTTCCTATCCTGTTCAGGTCCTACAGTCCTTTCCTCAACTCCTCCACAAGACTCCCTGAACCCCAACTAATGTTTGTGTACTGGCGAGTTTTGTGTATCAACTTGACACAAGCTGGAGTTATCACAGAAAAGGAGCCTCAGTTGTGGAAATGCCTTCATGAGACCCAGCTGTAAGGCATTTTCTCAACTAGTGGTCAAGGTGGGAGGACCCAGCCCATTGTGGGTGGTGCCATCTCTGGGCTAGTGGTCTTGGGTTCTATAAGAAAGCAAGCTAAGCAAGCCAGGGGAAGCAAGTCAGTAAGAAACATCCCTCCATGGCCTCTGCATCAGCTCCTGCTTCTTGACCTGCTTCAGTTCCAGTCCTGACTTCCTTTGGTGATGAAACAGCCATGTAGAAGTGTAAGCTGAATAAACCCTTTCCTCCCCAACTTGCTTCTTGGTCATGATGTTTGTACAGGAATAGAAACCCTGAGTGAGACAGTTTGGTTATGTGTCTCTGCATTTGTTTTGGTCAGCTGCTTGGTGGAGCCTCTCATAGGACAATTATGCTAGGCTCCTGTATGCAAGCATAACAGTATCATTAATAATGTTGGTGATTTGTTCTTGCCAGTGGGGTTGGTCTCAGTTTGAGCCAAGCGTTTGTTGACCATTCCCCATTTCTCTGCTCTATATTTGTCCCTGTACATCTTGTAGGCAGACCACATTTTGGGTCAAAGCTTTTGTTGGTGGGCTGTTGACCTTATTCCTCCACTGGGAGTCTTGTCTGGCTACAACAAGTGGCCACTTCAGAATCCATATCCCCCACTGATAGGAGTCACAGCTAGAGTCTTCCCCATATATGCCCTGGGGCCTCCCTCAATCCCAGACCCCTGGTGCTTCTAGAAATGTTCTCTCTCACTGATGATTTCCATGCTTTCTCCCATGGTCTCCCTAAAACTGATACACCCCAGTTTCTCTCCCCCTCTCCTCTCCCATCAAGTTTCCTCCCTCCACTCACATCCAATATCCATTTTATTTCCCCTTCTGAGAAAGATTCACCTCCCCTACTTTGGATCCTGCTTGTTAATTGACCTCTTTGGGTCTGTAGATTTTAGTGTTTATCCTGTATTGTATGGCTAATATCCACGTATGAGTACATACCGTGCATGTTTTGGGGGGTCTGGATTACCTGACTCAGGATGATATTTTCTAGATCCATTTATTTGCCTACAAAATTTATGTGTCCTAATTTTTATAGCTGAGTAGTATTCCCTTGTGTAAATGAACCACACATTCTCTATCCATTCTTAACTTGAGAGATATTTAAGTTGTTTTCAATTTATGGCTATCACGAATAAAGCTGCTATGCACAGAGTTAAGCAAGGGTCCATGGAAGGGTGGAATATCTTCAGGATATATGCCCAGGAGTGGTATGGGTGAGACTTGAGTTAGGGCTATTTCCATTTTTCTGAGAAACTTCCAAATTGATTTCCAGAGTGGTTTATAAGTTTGCACTCCCACCAGCAATGGAAGAGTGTCCCCTTGCACCAAATCCTTACCAGCATGTTTTATCCCTTGAGGTTTTGATCTTAGTAAGTGGGTATAGGGTAGAATCTCAGAGTCAATTTGATTTGCATTTCCCTGAGGGCTAAGGATGTTGAACATTTTTTAAGCATTTCACAGCTACTAGAGATTCCTCTGTTGAGAATTCTGTTTAGCTCTATTCACCATTTTTTAATTGGGTTATCTTGGGCTGTTAGTATCTAACATCTTGAGTCCTTCTATTCTTTAGATATCAGATGTAGGGTTAGTAAAGATATTTTTCCCAATCTGTAGGCTGCTGTTCATCCTAGGGATGGCAATCCTTGACTTGCAAAAGTTCTTTTTTTCATTTTTTTTTTCGGAGCTGGGGACCGAACCCAGGGCCTTGCGCTCGCTAGGCAAGCACTCTACCGCTGAGCTAAATCCCCAACCCGCTTTTTTTCATTTTTATAGGGTTCCATTTACTAATTGTTGATCTTAATGCCTGAGCCATTAGTGTTCTGTTCAGGAAGTTGACTCCTGTACCAATAGATTCAAAGCTGTTCTTGGCTTTCTCTTCTATGAGATTTAGTGTGCCCAGTTTTATATTGAGGCATTTGATGCACCTTGAAATGAGTTTGTGCAGAGTGGTATATGTGGATCTATTTAATTTCTTCTACATGCAGACATCCAGTTAGAACTACACCATTTGTTGAAGACGCTCTAGCTTTTTTATTATATGGTTTTGGATTCTTTGTCCAAAATCAAGTGTCTGTAGGTATACAAATACCCTGCAGTTTTTATTACTGTTGCTTTGTAGTACAGCTTTAAATGAGGAATGGTGATATCTCTAGAAGTTCTTTTTATTGTTCAGCATTGTTTTAGCTATCCTGGGTTTGTATTTTTCTTTTTATTTATTGGACTTTTTATTTTACATTTCAAATGTTATTCCCTTTCCTGGTTTACCATCCATAAGCCCCCTATACCATCCCCAACTCTCTTCTCCCATTAGGGTATTACCCCTCCCTAACCACTCCCCCTTCCTGCCCTGACATTCCCCTACACTGGGGTAGGGGGCAGCTTTGGCAGAACCAAGGGCTTCTCCTCCCTTTGGTGCCCAACAAGGCCATCCTCCGCTACATATGAAACTGGATCCATGGGTCTGTCCATGTGTACTCTTCAGGTAGTAGTTTAGTCCCTGGAAGCTCTGTCTGGTTGGTATTGTTTTCCTTATGGGGTTGCAAGCCCCTTCAGCTCCTTCAAACTTTTCTCTAACTTCTCCAATGAGTACCCCATTATCAGTTCACACGTTTGCTGCTAGCATTTGCCTCTCTATTTGTTATGATCTGGCTGAGCCTCTCAGGAGACAGCTATATCAAGCTCCTGTCAGCTTCAATTCTTGGCTTCATCAATATTGTCTAGGTTTGGTGGCTATATATATATTCTTCTTCTTGAGCTTCATGTGGTCTGTGGATCGTATCTTGGGTAATTTGAGCTTTTGGGCTTATATCCACTTATCAGTGAGTGCATACCATGTGTGTTTTTCTGTGATTGGGTTACCACACTCAGGATGATATTTTCTAGGGCCATCCCTTTGCCTACTAATTTCATGAAGTCATTGTTTTTGATAGCTGAGTAGTACTCCATTCTGTAGACATACCACGTCTTCTATATCCATTCCTCTCTGGAAGGGCATCTGGGTTCTTTCCAGCTTCTGGCTAGTATAAAGACAACTGCTATGAACATAGTGGAGCATGTATCCTTGTTATATGTTGGAACATTATTTGCCCAGGAGAAGTATAACTGGGTTCTCAGGTAGTAATATATCAAATTTTCTGAGGAACCTCCAGACTGATTTCCAGAGTGGTTGTACCAGTTTGTAATCTGACCAACAATGGAGAAGTGTTCCTCTTTCTCCACATCCTCACCAGCATCTGTTGTCATCTGAGTTTTTGATCTTAGACATTCTGACTGTTATGAGGTGGAATCTCATGGTTGTTTTGATTTGCATTTCCCTGATGACTAAGGAAGTTGAATACTTCTTTAGGGACTACTCAGCCATTCAGTATTCCTCAGTTGAGAATTCATTGTTGGTCTCTGTACCAATTTTTTTTTAAATAGGGTTTTTTGACTCGCTGAAGTCTAACTTCTTGAGTTCTTTGGATATTTTGGATATTAGCCCTCTATCTGGTGTTAGATTGGTACAGATCTTTTCCCAATCGGTTGGTTGCCATTTTGTCCTAATGACAGTGTCCTTTACCTTACAGAAGCTTTGCAATTTTATGAGGTCCCATTTGTCAATTCTTGATCTTAGAGCATAATCCATTGGTGTTCTGTTCCAGAAAATTTCCCCAGTGGCCATGTGTTCAAGGATCTTCCCCAATTTTTATACTATTAGGTTGAGTGTATATGGTTTTATGTGGAGGTCCTTGATCCTCCTGGACTTGAACTTTGTACAGGGTGATAAGAATGGATCAATTTGCATCCTTCTACATGCTGACCTCTAATTGAACCAGCACCACTTGTTGAAAATGCTATCTTTATTCCACTGGATGGTTTTGGCTCCTCTCTTAAAGATCAAGTGACTAAAGGAGTATGGTCTCATTTCTGAGTCTTCATTCTATTCCATTGATCTACCTGCCTGTCTCTATACCAATACAATAGTTTTTTTTTTCACTAATGATCTGTAATACAGCTTGAGTTCAGGGATAGTGACTCCCCCAGAAGTTTTTTTATTATTGAGGATAGTTTTCACTATCTTAGGTTTTATGTTATTCCAGATGAATTTACAAATTGCTCTTTCTAACTCTATGAAGAATTGAGCTGGAATTTTGATGGGGATTGCATTGAATCTATAGATTCGTTTTGGCAAAATGGACATTTTTACTACATTAATCCTACTAATCCATGAGTATGGGAGATTTTTCCATTTTCTGAGATCTTCTTTAATTTCTTCCTTCAGAGACTTGAAGTTCTTGTCATACAGATCTTTCACTTGCTTGGTTATAGTCACACCAATGTATTTTGTGTTTTTTGTGACTATTTTAAAGGGTATCATTTCCCTAATTTCTTTCTCAGTCTGTTTATCCTTTGAGTAGAGGAAGACTCCTAGTTTGTTTGAGTTATTTTTATATCTAGCCACATTGTTTATCAGGCTTAGTGGTTCTCTGGTGGAACTTTTGGGCTCACTTAAGTATACTATCATATCATCTGCAAATAGTGATATTTTGACTTCTTCCTTTCTAATTCTTAGCCCATTGACCTTTTGTTGACTGATTGCTCTGGCTAGGACTTTGAAGACTATATTAAATAAGTAGGGAGAGAGTGGGCAGCATTGTCTGGTCCCTGAATTTAGGGGATTTCTTCAAGTTTTTCTCCATTCAGTTTGATGTTGGCTACTGGTTTTCTGCATATTACTTTTACTATGTTTACCTATGGGCCTTGAATTCCTGATAGTACCAAGACTTAACATTAAGGATTGTTGGATTTTAACAAATGCTTTATCAGCATCTAATTAGATGATCATGTGGGGTTTTTTCTTTTAGTTTGTTTACATAGTGGATTATGTCGATGGATTCCTGTATATTGAACAATCCCTGCATCCCTGGGATGAAGCATACTTGATCATGATGGATGAAAATTTGGATGTGTTCTTGGATTCAGTTTGTGAGAATTTTACTGAGTATTTTTCTGTCCATATTCATAAGGGAAATTGGTCTGAAGTTCTCTTTCTTTGTTGGGTCTTTGTATGGTTTAGGTATAGGCATAATTGTGGCTTCATAGAAGGAATTGGGAAGTGTTCTTTCTGTTTCTATTTTGTTGAATATCTTGAACAGTATTCATATTAGGTCTTCTATGAATATCTGATAAAATTTTAAACGAAACCCATGTGGTCCTGGGATTTTTTTTTTTTTGATTGGGAGACTTTTAATACCTGCTGGTATATCTTTAAGAGTTATGGGGCTATTTAACAGTTTGGTAACTGTCTGTCTAGAAAATTGTCCATTTCTTCCAAATTTTCCAGTATTTGAATATAGGCTTCGGTAGTAGGATCTGATGATTTTTTGAGTTTCCTCAGATTCTGTTATGTCACCCTTTTCATTTCTGATTCTGTTAATTTGGATTCTCTCTCTCTCTCTCTCTCTCTCTCTCTCTCTCTCTCTCTCTCTCTCTCTCTCTCTCTCTCTCTCTCTCTCTCTCTCTCTCTGTGTGCCCTCTGATTAGTCTGGCTAAAGGTTGTTCTATCTTGTTGATTTTCTCAAAGAACCAGCTCTTGGTTTTGTGGATTCTTTATATAGTTTTTTTGTTTTTGTTTTTGTTTTTGTTTTTGTTTTTGTTTCTGTTTCTTCTTGGTTGATTTTAGCCCTGAGCTTGATTGTTTCCTGCCTTCTACTCCTCTCAGGTGCATTTGCTTCTTTTTTGTTCTAGGATTTTAGGTATGCTGTCAAGCTGCTAATGTATGCTCTCTACTGTTTCTTTTTGGAGGCCCTCAGAGCTATGAGTTTTCATCTTAGCACAGCTTTCATTGTGTCCCATAAGTTTGAGTTTGTTGTGCCTTCATTTTCATTAAATTCTAAAAAGACTTTAATTTCTTTCTTGACCAAGTTTCTATTGACTAGAGCATGGTTCAACTTCCATGTGTATGTGGGCTTTCTGTCATTTTTGTTATTGAAGAACTGCTTTATGCCATAGTGATCTGATAGGATGCAGAGAATTATTTTAATCTTCTTGTATTTGTTGAGGCCTGTTTTTTGACCAATTATATGGTCAATTTTGGAGAAGGTACCATAAGGTGCTGAGAAGAAGGTATAGTCTTTGTTTTAGGATGAAATATTCTGTAGATATCTGTTAAGTCCATTTGGTTCATAACTTCTAGTTTCCCTGTCTCTGTTTAGTTTCTGTTTCCATGATGCATCCACTGATGAGAGTTGGTTGTTGAAGTCTCCCACTATTATTGTGTGAGATGCACTGTGTGCTTTGAGCTTTAGTAAGATGTAGATGCCCTTGCACTTGGAGCATAGATATTCGGGATTTTGAGTTTATCTTGGTGGATTTTTCCTTTGATGAATATGAAGTGTCCTTCCTTATCTTTTTTACTAACTTTTGGTTGAAAGCCAGTTTTCTTCAATATTAGAATGGCTACTCCAACTTGTTTCTTGGGACCATTTGCTTGGAAAAATGTTTTTCAGCCTTTTACTCTGAGGTAGTGTCTGTCTTTGTCACTTAGGTGTATTTCCTGTATGCAGGAAAGTGCTGGGTCCTTTTTACATATCCTGTCTGTTAGTCTGTTTTTTTTTAAATTGGGGAATTAGGTCCATTGATGTTAAGAAATATTAAGGAATAGTGATTGTTCTTTCCTGTTATTTTTGTTTTAGGTCGGATTATATTTGCATGTCTCTCTTCTTTTGGATTTATTGCAAGGAGATTTCTTTCTTGCTTTTTCTAGCTTGTAGTGTCCCTCCTTGTGTTGGAGTTTTCCATCTATTATCAATTGTAGGTCTGGATTATGGAAAGATATTTTGTAGATTTGGTTTTGTCATGGAATATCTTGATTTCTCCATCTGTGTTAATTGAGAGTTTTGCTAGATATAGTAGCCTGGGCTGACATTTGTGTCCTTTTAGGGTCTGTATGACATGTGCCCAGGATCTTTTGGCTTTCATGGTCTCTGTTGAGGAGTCTGGTCTAATTCTGTTAGGCCTGCCTTATATGTTACTTGACCTTTTCCCCTGACTGCTTTTAATATTCTTTCTTTGTTTTGTGCATTTGGTTTTTTGACTATTATATGACGGAAGGAATTTCTTTTCTGGTCCAATGTATTTGGAGATCTGTAGGCTTCTTAAATGTTCATGGGCATCTCTTTCTTTACATTAGGGAAGTTTTCATCTATAACTTTGTTGAAGATTCTTACTGGCCCTTTAATTTGGGAGTCTTCCCTCTCTTTTATTCCTATTAACCTTAGATTTGACCTTTTCATTGTGTCCTGGATTTCCTGGATGTTTTGGGTTAGGAGTTTTTTGTGTTTTACATTTTGTTTTTTGGCTGTGTCAATGTTTTCGACGGTATCTTCTGCCTCTGAGATTCTCTCTTCTATTCTCTTGTATTCTGCTGGTGATACTTGTTTCTATGAGTCCTGATCTCTTTCCTAGGTTTTCTATCTCCAGGGTTGTCTCCCTTTGTGCTTTCTTTATTGTTTCTATTTCCATTTTTAAATCCTGGATAGTTTTGTTCAATTCCTTCACTTGTTTGGTTGTGCTTTTCTGTAATTCTTTAAGTGATTTTTGTGTTTCTTCTTTAAGGGCTTCTCTACTTGTTTACCTGTGTTGTCCTGTATTTCTTTAATGGAGTTATTTATGTCCTTCTTAAAGCCCTCTATCCTCATCATGAGATGTGATTTTTAAATCCAAGTCTTGCTTTTCCAGTGTGTTTGAATATCCTGTATTGCTGTGGTGGGAGAATTAGGCTCTGATGATGCCAAGTAATCTTGGTTTTTATTGCTTAGGTTCTTATACTTGCCTATCGCCATCAGGTTGTCTCTGGTGTTGGCTTGTCTTGCTGTCTCTGCCAGTGGCTTGATCCTCCTGTAAGCCTGTGTGCCATCACTCCTTTAGACCTGTTTTCTTACAGCCGGATCTGGGTAGAGAGAGCTGTGGGACCAGTTCAGCTCTGGGCACAGACAGAAACCAGAAGGGTCCAGGCCCAGACTGCTTCTGGGTTTGTGTATCCTGAGGCCTGCAGGTGGGTCACTCAGAGCAGAAGAGTTGGTCTTACCTCTGCTCTAGATGTGTCAGCAAACCTTGGTGACTGGTTCTAGGCTCTGGGCACTGGTTTTATTTTTCTATGTGAAGTTGAGAATTGTTCTGATAAGCTCTGTAAAGAATTATGTTGGAACTTTGATAGGAATTGCATTGAATCTGTAAATTGTTTTTAGTAAAATGAATATTTTCACTATGCTAATCCTACAGATCCATAAGCATAGAAGATCTTTCCATCTTCTGGTATCTTCTTCAATTTCTTTCTTCAGAGATTTGGAGTTATTGTCATACAGGTCTTTCCCTTGCTTCATTAGAGTAGCACTAAGATACTTTATATGATTTGTGACTGACTAGTTTGAAAGGCGTTGCTTCCCTAAATTCTGCCTCAACCCATGTATTGTTTGTATAAAGAAAGGTCACTGATATTTTTTGGGTTAATTTTGTATCCAGTGACTTTGATGAAGGTTTTTATCAAGTGTAAGATATCCCTGGGGTTTGGGAGTTGGGGGCCTCCTTTCCCGTTGATGCCAGATACGGCCACCCTTGGCTAAATATGCAGCTGGAGTCATGGATCCCTCCATGTGCATTCTTTGGTTGGTAGTTTAGTCCCTGGAAGCTCTGGCGGGGTCTGGTTGGTTGGTTGATATTATTGTCCTTCTTATTGGGTTGCAAATCCCTTCAGCTTCTTCAGTCCTCCCCCTAACTCCTCCATTGGGGTCCTCATTCTCCATCCAATGGTTGGTTGCACGAATCCTCATCTGTATTGGTTAAGCTCTGACCGAGACTCTCAGGAGACAACTATATCAGGCTCCTAACAGCAAGCACTTCTTGGCATCAGCAATAGTATCTGGGCTTTGTGGCTGAATATAAGATAAATCCCAGGTGGGAGAGTCTCTTGGATGGCCTTTCCTTCAGTCTCTGCTTCATTGTGGACACAGAAAATGTGGTATATTTACACAATGGAGCACTACTCATCTATTAAAAACAATGACTGCATGAAATTCTTAGGCAACTAAGAAAATATCATCTTGAGTGAGGTAACCCAGTCACAAAAGAACACACATGGGATATACTCTCTGATAAGTGGATATTAGGAAAAAAGCTTGAAATAGCCACAATATAACTCACAGGCTATATGAAGCTCAAGAAGAAGGAAGACCAAAGTGTGGATTCTTCAGTCCTACTTAGGAGGGAACAAAATAATTATGGGAGGTAGAGTGTTGGAGGGACTTGGAAGGAAGGAAGAGAGGAGGGCAAGGGAGAAAGGGGGGTCAGGATCAGGTGAGGGAAGAGGCAAGAGAGATGTACAGAGGGTCTAGAAGTTGAAGAGTGGTATGTAGCAATGGGGGATGGGGAACTGGCGATAGCTACCAAAATGTCCCAGGTGCCAGGAAAGCAAGAAGCTCCCAGGACCCACCAGGGATGAGATTAGCTGAAATACCCAACAAAGTGGAGAGAGAACCTGTCAAGACCATATACAGAGGTCAGGCAAGGAAGGATGGGGCCACCCACTCATCTCAAAAATTTTAACCCAGAAATGCCCCTTGGTCTTCTTTACTTGTCTTATTGCTCTAGTTAGGATGTAAGGAGATAGGAAGAAAGGGGACAGCTTTGTCCTATCCATGATTTTAGTGGAATTACTTTAAGTTTCTCCCCATTTATTTTGATGTTGACTATTGGTTTGCTGGATATTTCCTTTATAGTGTTTACATGTGTCCTTTGTATCACTGCTGTCTCCAAAAATATTAACAAGGATTTTTTAAAGAGGCTCTTTTAATGAGATTGGTCATGCCATTTTTTTCTTTCTGTTTGTTTATATGGTGGATTACATTGATTGAATTTTCATATTTAGCCAACCTACATCCCTTAGATGAAGTCTACTTGATCATTGGGGATGATGTTTTTGATGTGTTCTTGGATTCAGTTTGTGAGTATTGCGTATTTTTGTGTCAGTGTTAACAAGGAAACATTGCTTGCTTTGTGACTGAAGGTTCCATGAAGTACAAAGAAGAAGATATATTCTTTTGTGTTATGTTCTATATATATATGTTAGACCCCCTTGAATCATGGCCTCTGTTAATTTGATTATTTCTCTGTTTAGTTTCTGTCTCAATGACTTATCCATTGGTGAAAGTGGGACCTTCAAGTCTCCCAGTATTAATGTGTGAGGTTTCATGTGTGATTTAAGCTTTAGTAATGTTTCTTTTACAAATGTTGGTGTCCTTCCATTTGAGGCATAGATGTCCAGAATTGAGATGTCCTCTTGTTGTATTTTTACTTTGATAAATATGAAGTGTCCTTTGCTGTCTCTTTTGATTAATTTTTGTTGAAAATCTATTTTATCAGATATTTGATTGGCTATTCCAGGTTGTTTCTTGGGTTAGTTTGCTTGGAAATCCTTTTTCCAGCCCTTTACTCTATCTTTATTCTGAAATGTGTTTCTTGTGTCTACAGCGAAGTGATAGATCCTGTTTTCACATCCATTCTGTTAGCCTTTGTCTTTTTATTGGGAAATTTAGTCCATTGATGTTGAGAGATCTGACCAATGATCGTTAACTCCTGTTATTTTGATGTTAGTGGTGTGTGTGTATGTGTGTATAATTTATCTTCTTTTGGTTTTAATGGTGTGAAATTATTTATTTCTTGTGTCTTCTTGAATGTACTTAGCCTCCTGGGTTTGGAGTTTTCCTTCTAGCGTCTTCTTTAGGGCTAGGTTGTTTAAATTTTGTTTAAATTTTATTTTCATGGAATGTCTTAGTTTATCCATCCATGGTACATGAAAGTTGTGCTGGGTATAGAAACCTGAGCTAATATCTGTAGTCTCTTAGGGTTTGCAAGATCTGCTGAGGCTCTTCTAGCTTTTAGAGTATCTGTTGAGAAGTCAGGTGTAATGCTGATAGGTTTGCCAATACATGTTAATTGGTTTTTCCTCTTGCAGTTTCTAATATTCTTTTTTTGTTCTGTACATTTAATGTTTTGATCATTATATGGCAGGAGGATATTTTTCCTGATCCAATTTTTTTAATGCTCTATAAGCTTCTTGTACCTTTATAGGCATCTACTTCTTTAGGTTAGGATTTTTTTTTAATGCTTTTGTTGAAGATGTTTTCTGGACCTTTAAGCTGGCACTTTCCTTCTTCTATTCCTATTACATTTAGGCTTGCTCTTTTCATAATGTCCCAAATTTCCTGGATGTTTTATGTCATGAACTTTTTAGACTTTCCATTTTATTTGCCTGATAAATTGATTTCTTCTATCATATCAGCATTCTACACCTGAGATTCTCTTTTCCAGCTCCTGTATTCTGTTGGTGATGCTTATGTCTCTAGTTCCTATGTTTTAAATCTCTAGGAGAGCCTCAGTTTGTGTTTTCCTTATTGTTTCTATTTCCTTTTTCAGGTCCTTGACAGTTTTATTCATATCTTTCACCTCACTGATTGTATTTTCTTATATTTCTTTATATTTATTTGCTTTCTCTCTAACAATCTCTACTTACTTCGTTGTATTCTCCTGTATTTCTTTAAGGGACTTATTTATTTTTCCCTTTAAAGACCTCAATTGCCATTATATTGGATTTAAGATCCTCTTCTTGTGCTTCAGTTTTGTTTAGATATCCAGGGTTTGCTATAGTAGGATACCTGGGTTCTGGTGGTATCATATTGCCCTGGCTCTTAACCCGTGTGTTCTTAAACTGTCCTTTAGCCATCTTTTTTTTCCCTGAAGGATTCCGATGTTAACAGGACCTTTGGAAAAGGCAAGGGGGGGTATGGGCCAGACAAACGAGGTCAGGGGATCCAACTCTGCTTGGTGTGTCTTAGGCAGACCCAACTGGCAAGGGATTTGTGGAGTAGTCTTCCAAGCTGATTGGTCTTGTGGTCCTGCAGGCCTCCACAGAGAAGCAGAATACTCCTGGGTCCCACCCCCAAGACTCCTATTCTGTGAGGTGAGCCCAGAGCCAGACAGTGGAGGTCAGGAGGGCATGAAACTCACCTCTGCAGGCTGTTCTTCAGCTGCACCTGACTGCCAAGGGATTTCATTTTTGTTCATTTCATTTTCATTCCTTTCCTCGTGACTATGTTGCAGTAAAAAATAAAGAGGTGCGACTGACCAGTTCCCACATGTACCAACCCACTGTTCTCTCCTGTATACCCTCTGACATGGGAGGTCACTCTCTTGCTAGTTCTGGTTCCAACAGGCCATAGGAATTAGTGGTAATTTTTTTAAAGATTTATTTATTTATTATATATAAGTACACTGTAGCTGTCTTCAGACACACCAGAAGAGGGCATCAGACCTCATTATAGATGGTTGTGAGCCACCATGTGTTTGCTGGGATTTGAACTCAGGACCTCTGAAAGAGCAGTCAGTGCTCTTAGCCGCTGAGCCAATTAGTGCTAATTTATCTCAGCAGCTCCACACTGCCCCCAAGTACTCTCTGATCTAGGCGGTACATGGTCCATTCCAACTTGGCACCTTGTTAGTTCTGGCACCCGTGGGATCAAATTGAACTAACCATAATTTATCTCTAATTAGTATCTCTCCCAGTGGCTCTCTGGTTATAGCTGCCCAGTAAAATTAGGACTTTAGAAGTCCAGCATGGGCTGGCCTATCATAGCTCCCTGCCACAGACTCTGCTCACACTCCCAACAATCCAGTGGAATCATGACTCAATAAACTGTAATTTATCAATCAGATTTATATATTAAATTCTCAATCCACAATACATCCTCACAATGAACCCAAAACCAATTGATAAGGATATAAACCACCCACCTGGATAAATTTGCCTACAGAAATCTATCCCAACTACCTTGACAATTCAACACCACCCAGATCTGGGTCATCCTTCTCTTCTCCATCTTGATTTTCCTATCTCCTTCTCTCCTGCTTTTCCCTCTCCTTCTACAACCTCTGTTCCTGCTTCCCTTCTTTCTCATCCAATAACAGGCCTCATTTTATCTTGTCTGCCCTCATTTGCATAATGATATCAACCTACATTACTATGCTTCCTGAAACTACCTTTAGTTTGTTTTGGACTTCTTCATTTTTATTTTCTGTGTCAGAGATATCTTCATCTTTACCCAAAACCCTGTATGAATGAAGACTTCTTTTCCACT
Organism: Rattus norvegicus; assembly: GCF_021556685.1. NCBI lineage: Eukaryota > Metazoa > Chordata > Mammalia > Rodentia > Muridae > Rattus > Rattus norvegicus. The sequence goes on from NC_141550.1 coordinate 70,209,396, forward strand.
TTCTTATCAAATTATAAACTCTTGAGACAGGTTTTTTTATATTTTGAAATTTTATCTTAAAGTATAATGTTCATTTCATTTCTGTGAGCATAAAAGTCTTAGAGTTCTCCATACTATTGTTATTATGCTAAAAGGAGATAGAATAAAACTGCCCTCTAAATGTATATCTCTATACCATGTATTCCTGAAGAATTGAAACCTTACCAAAGATGTTGGTTTGTGTACTGATGAGAGTTACATAGAAATTTAAAACTGTTCAAAGGGAAAGCACACGAACCAAACAAAAACAAGCAAATCAACAAAACACAAAACAGTGAATGAGGACCACTCAGCCACAAATGGGACATCTGCATTACATTGCTCATTAAGACTCAAGGACCATCATGAAAGAGGATACAGAAAGCTTGTCCAAGCCAGAGTTTGAGGAGGTCCAGAGCAAACCATGTCTTATGATCATGACAGGACATCATAACTACAGCAGCTGTGAATGCCTACATGGGATCTTCACAAGACTGAACCAGTCATCGTTCCACCATGGATCCGGGAAACACTACCATTCCTTGTACAAATTTTCATTTACCTGATCTTCTCCTCTTCTTGGTCATACCAGGGTACAGAAAATATGTTTTAGCTTCTCTTAAAACTGAATTTTAATGTAACTCAAAGGTTACTTCAACTTCCTTCTGTGTTCCTAGTTTGCAGAGCTTTGGGTGACGTATTTTTTTTTCTGTGCACACAGGTTCCCTCATCTCTAACAGATAAGCTGACTTCTGGTATGGCCACACTCTATTTGATTTTGTAAATTGGAAGTCTTTTAATTCTTTGCTATTACTTTAGTGGGGCTCCCAGAAAAGAAGGGAAATATATGATAATGTGGGAATAATGAGATTCAATGGTTGTCACTTTATAAATTAGTGCTATTATTTGTTTTGGATCCCAAATAAACATATTTCAAAATTAATAAGGTATCTAGTAAATTCAAGCAACATTGTTGTTCATTCCCCAATATACATGTATATATGTATAAGTAAAACTACCATATAAGTTAATAAAATAATTCATGGGACAAGAATAAGGAGATTCATAGAATTTAAATAACTTTAATCTAACAGCTGATAGCTGTCAAATTCTAGGCTTGAATACATTATGCTTCTCCTGATAACCCAAAGTGTCATCCTTTATGTCTCTAATTATTTTAAATTTAAGCCTAATAACCAAATACTGATGATTACAATTAGGAAAATATTTTAAATTTTCAAATGGAAGTGACAGATTTTTGTTGCTGTTGTTGAAATGGATTCTTTTTTCATACAATGCATCCTTACCACAGTTCCCCCTCTTTCTACTCCTCCCAGATCCCTCATTCCCCCTCTCCCAAAAATCCACTCAGATCTACTCCTTTCCCATTTCCTCTTCAGAAAAAACCTCCAAGAGGCAGCAGCCAAACAGAACAGAATAAAACAAGATACAATAAGACAAGGCAAAAATCTCTTATATCCAAGCTGGACAATAGGAGGAAAAGAGAACAGGCAAAAGAGTCAAAGACACCCCCCACTCTCTTTGTTGTAGTCCCATAAAAGCACCAAGCCAACAGCAATAACACATAATAACACATACACAGAGGACCTGATATAGATACATGCAGCCCCCATGTTTGCCCTTTCATGCGAGCCCTGCTGATTGATTCGGTGTACCGTCTTCTCCTGGTGCCCTCCATTCTCTCTGACTCCTATAATATTTCTCCTGTCTCTTCCTCCAGAGATCCAATAGGAAGGACCCAATAGAGACCTCCAATTTAGACTCTCACCACATAATGTCTGGCTGTGGCTCTCTTTACCTTCTCCCATCTGCTGCCCAAGGAAGTCTCTCTAATGATGATTGGACAAGGCCCCAATCTATGAATTTAGCGGATATCATTAGGAATCATAATTCAGTTTTTTGTTTTTCAGTTGAGTTTGGTTCAGCCCTAGCTTTCTGGGCTATCTAGTTCCATGTTCCTGACCATCCAGGCAGTATTGGACATGGACTCCCTCTTGTCAGTGGGCCTCAATTTAATCCAAATATTGGTTGACTACTCCCGTGAGTTTTGTACCACAATGGCTCCAACAGATCCGAAAGGCAGTACAGATCATAGATCAAGGCTTTTGTGACTGAGGCCGTGTCCAGGTTTCTCTTTCCAAAACTGGGGAGTACGAGTACTTCTTGCACCAAAGTCTAGAATATAGGGGTAAATGCTTCATGCAGGCACCAGTTTGATCTTTCTACATTGAGTGAAATGTGTGGATATTGACCTTAGCAATGAGACCCTGCTAGAAAGTGATAGTTTTTGTATCAACCCAATTTATGGACTTAATATGAAAGACCATGGCATTATTAGCTAAATAATATATAAAATCTGCATACATAAAATGGCAAGAAAAATCACATAGACTCTCAATATAATCCTTATTAAATTGCTTAGTAAGTATGGATTTGAACATCTAAGAATTCCCAAGTGACCACTCAGAGAACTTCACAGCTAGAGTCTTCATGCTCTTCATGTTTCTTGCTTGTATCCTTCCCTAGCCAATTAGTAAGAAGCCTTCTGTATACATCAGAAGCAGGATCATGAAACATGATAGGAAAGCCCATTTCCAAAGTACAAATAGCAGGAAAATGGCCACATGCACTTGTGATGACAAATTATTTTGGCTTTGGGGTGTGTCTTAGAGTTCCTATTCCTGCACAAAACATCATGACCAAGAAGCAAGTTGGGGAGGAAAGGGTTTACTTTTTCAGCTTATACTTTCCACATTGCTGTTCATCACCAAAGAAAGTCAGGACTGGAACTCAGGTAGTTCAGGAAGCAGAAGCTGATGGAGACACCATGAAGGGATGATGCTTACTGGCTTTCTTCCCCTGACTTGCTCAGCTTGCTTCCCTATAGAGCCCAAGACTACCAGCTCAGGAATGGTAGCACCAACAAGGAGCCCTCACTCTTGATTGCTAATCGAGAAAATGCTTTGCAGTGAATCTCATGGAGGGATTTCCTCAAGGGAGGCTCCTTTCTCTGTAATAACTCCAGCTTGTGTCAAGCTGACACACAAAACCAGCCAGTAAAATTGACCCCTTCTCAATTTGACACACAATTTCATCACTATTAAGCCTCAACCCTTAATTTCTTATTCATCCCCAAAACCTAAATAATTTTAAGAGGTCCACCATCTTTATAAATGATTACATATTAAAATTTCAATCCCTTTAAAATACCCAATCTCTTTTAAAATTCAAAGTCTTTTTACAATTCAAAGCCTTTTAACTATGGGCTCCACTAAAATACTTTCTTCCTTCAAAAGGGAAAATATCACGGCACAGCCACAATCAAAAGTGAAATCAAACTCCAGCCATCCAATATCTGGGATCCACTCACGATCTTCTGGGCTCCTCCAAGGGCTTGGGTCATTTCTCCAGCTCTGCCCTTTGTAGCACTCACCTTGTCTTCTAGGCTCCAGATGCCTGTGCTTCACTGCTGCTGCTGTTCTTGGTGATCATCTCATGGTACTGGCATCTCCAAAGTATTGCTGTCTTCCCCTGCAACTAGGCTTCACCAAAAGCCTCTCATAGGCTCTTCTCATGGTGCCAAGCCTTAACTCCTTTGCATGACCCCTTCAGTCCTGGACCATCAATTCCAATGGCTTTCCATGGCTTCTCACTGTGCCTAACATCAGCTGTTCTTTATGACCCCTTCGTTCCTTCAAAACCAGTACCACCTGGGTGAATCTTACCAAGCCCAGCCACAGCATGAAGTACAACCTTGGCTCTCTCTGGAACGCAGCCTCTTTGTGCTCTCAGAAAATACTTTCCAGAAGATTTCACCTCAGTGATACTGGTCTCTTCTTAATAACCACTAATTTCTTAGCTCCAGCTCACCAGCATCAATAGTCCCACTAATACAAATGTTTAATAGTTCTGGTATCTTGTTAATCACAGCTGATTCTGCAGCCTCAGCTAACCAAAACCACAGAATCGTTACAATCAAAATAGCAGGATCCCTGATAAGAATCTTTAATCTTCCGTCTGAAATTGCACAATCTAGGCCTCCATTTTCTGCACTGTTCTCAACATTGTCTTCCAAGCTCCTACAGAACATCCCACAAAGCTCTTAACATCTCAATGGCTCTGCTAGCTCAAAGTTTCAAAGTCCTTCCACAGTCCTCCCAAAACATGGTCAAGTCACAGGAATACCCCCACTATGCTGATACCAATTTGTCTTAGTCAGGGTTTCTATTCTTGCACAAAACATTATGACCAAGAAGCAAGTTGTGGAGGAAAGGGTTTATTCAGCTTACACTTCCACGTTGCTTCTTATCACCAAAGAAAGTCAGGACTGGAACTCAAGCATGTCAAGAAGGAGGTGCTGATGCAGAGGCCATGGAGGGATGTTACTTACTGGCTTGCTTCGCCGGCTGCTCAGCTTGCTGTCTTATAGAAACCAAGTCTACAGCCCAGGGATGGTATCACCCACAAGGGGCCCTCCCACCCTGATCACTAATTGAGATCCACAGCTGGATCTCATAGAGGTATTTCCTCAAGAGAGGGTCCTTTCTCTGTAATAACTCCAGCTTTCATCAAGTTGACACTCAAAACCAGACAGTACAAGGTGGCTGTTTCACACTGGAGGGTTGATCACTGGGTAAAGTCAGGGTAACTCTAAGAGCATGTTTGCTGACGGGAAGGCTGCTGGAGCCTGGTAAAAGTAGCCTCGTCCCCACATATGGCTTGAGTATCCTTGAAATCACTCTAGCATCTCCACTTGAGAAATGCTCTCTCTGATTCTGTTAACCTACATACTCTCAAATCAATCCAATTCTCATCTTTGTCTGCTCCTAGTAAACTGTTCTCCAAGCTTCAACATCCTGAATTTTGGTTATCTTTGTGCCTTTCCTTTCATAGCTGAATATCAAGAGCATTGTTTCCTCTCTTTGTTCAAATTTTTGTTCTACTTTCTGCCATGTTCTTCCCTGCAACTGTTCCAATGGTCTCTGCTTTAACCCAGAATTGTGACCAATCTATGTTGTGGATATTTCCCCCCCAAAAAAAAGATTGCAACCATTGACTCAATCAATTAATTCATACTTTATCATTTCCATGAGTTCTATGAAAGTGAACCCATTTGTTCCCAATGAAGTCACTGCTACCTGTGGTTGAATGGGACCTCAAACTTCAGGATTATTCATAGCAATTAACCATTTGAATAACTGAGTAATTTCCAGTCTCTGTGATCAGGTCTCTCTACATACCATCTCTTCCAACCCTGTCAATTTCATCATTAGAGGAAAAGACTATTTCTTGAGATGACAGAGAGAAGTAACAGATGGCTATATGGAAGTTAGCAATGCAAAGGCACAAAGGGTCTCTAAAGTAAGACTGGAGGATTCGGACTTGAGCTTGAAATAGTAGAGACTTTGAGACAAGGTGAGCTGGGGGCAGTGTGATTACTCTCATTTAGAAGCATCTCACTGAGTAAACTGACAAAAGTTTAAGCAACAGCTATTTCCTGGGTTAACTAGAAAACAGCACTCTAGGAACACCTGTGTTCACACTATAAAAATGATAAGTAAACTGAAGAATAAGGATAAAAGAACAAAAGGAATACTGTGAGTATCCAAAAGAAAATAAACACCAACATTGTAAATTAATTCTAAGGCTTCACTCCCAAAGTAATGGAAGAGGAACGGGTAACATGACAGCGAAGTGCAAAGTAAAATAGGCAGCAAGCCAAAAAATTAATAAGAGAAGGTCAAAATAAATATTAAACTCTGGATAAAGTGTTTAACCCCTGGCCATGTGCAACAATAATAAGCCTTTAGGATCATGGGATTTGCTGATCATTCCTAAAACAAAGATAGCAGCAAGTATAAACCAAAACGTAGACTCGGTGTTTGTGAATGACTTGAAACCTCAAACTTTCAGGAACACACTACTTCTGCTTCACTTTGCATAATTCAAATGGATATTAAAAAACAGAGGATGAAACTGAGACTGAGTAAAAAAATTAGTGGGTTTGACTATTGCCAAAGGGAAAAAAATTATCCGTTAATCATAAATACATACTATTTGTGTGTCTTAATTTTGAGGGAAGAGAATTAAACAGGGATCTGGGGAGAAACAAAAGAGAATGCATTAAAAAGTTCTGGTGGTGAACTAGACTATGGGGGGAGGGCGGCAATGGGGGGAGGGTTGGGAGGGGAACACCCATAAGGAAGGGGAGGGGGGAGGGGGATGTTTGCCCGGAAACCGGGAAAGGGAATAACACTTGAAATGTATATAAGAAATACTCAAGTTAATAAAAAAAAAAAAAAAAAGGAAGGAAAAAAAAAGTTCAGGTGATTCTGTCACCTACCTACGAAAATAATTTGAAGATCATTTCAAATAAGGTCACCTTGCCCTGCAGAGAGACTGGAAAAGCAATGCCACGGATTATCATCCTTTGCTGAACCAGATAGAACAGACTTACTGCAGGTGGGAAAACACAATTACCAAAGGTTGTTATGTGGCGCAATGATGGCTTTTAACTGCCTGTCAAGTGTTGAAGAGGATTTATTAACCAAAGTGGTGAGCTGAAGTCAACTGTCAAAAATGACCAGTTTTAAGGTTTGAATTTGGTTTGTAGCAATTCTTGCTTACCTCTACATATCAGAGAATACGTATAATAGAGCCGAAGAGAACAGTATCCAAAACAGAATGGTACAGGAGATGCTCATGCTCTTGTTACCTGTCATAGAAATCAAGTTAAGTTTGCATGTAAAATACAGTACGAAAGAGCAGATCACTGAGGTAAGAGTACCAACAAAAACGAAGCTCTTTCACTGTGATCAGAAGACAGGATGCAACGCATGCGAGTTTGTAAAGCCAGGACCTGCACACTCAGAGACTTCAAAGAGGAACTGGAGCCAGAACTCCACTTGAACCCATGATTAGCTGTAGTAGCTATTCCTGGTTGTCAACTTGACTATATCTAGAATTAACTACAATCCAGATTGGAAGGCTCACCTTTAATCCTGATCTTGAGGCTGGGAGATACAAGTTTCTGACCTGGATCTTGGCATGGGGATCTTGAGGCAAAGTGGCTATGAATCCCAAGAGCCTAAGGAAAGGAGATCTCTGAATTCAAGTTCATCTGGGACAAAGCATCTCCCAGATCCAGTTGTGGTGGTACACAGGTTTTATCTGGGACACACCTTCTGCTGGAGAACTACAAAATGACATTGGAAGAAGGAAGGGTCTCCCTCTCTCCTTTTCACCTGCCTGCCTTGTGGGAGTGAGCCACTGCTAGATCCTTGGACTTTCACAGCTGCTGCTGATCATTGTTGGGGAGTTGGACTACAGACTGTAAGTCAACCAATTCTCTTACTATATAAAGACTACCCATAAGTTCTGTGACTCTAGAGAACCCTGACTAAGACACTAAATGATCAAAGGACTCTGGAAAAATCATCCATTCTTCTGTTGATTCATATAGGAGGGCAAGGATAGTTGGGCATTACCAAACTTTTTCATTTTCCACAAAAACATTAGACTCTTTGCTGAGAAGATGCCTCAGTAGTTAAGGAACACCAGGCATAGAGACAAAAGAAAAGTGAGTTCAAATTCTCAACAGTGAAGTAGGAAGAAAGAAACAAAGAAAGAAAGAAAGAAAGAAAGAAAGAAAGAAAGAAAGAAAGAAAGGAAGGAAGGAAGGAAGGAAGGAAGGAAGAAAGAAAGAAAGAAAAGAGAAAAAAGAAGAGAAGAGAAAAGAAAAGAAAAAAGAAAAGAAGAGAAGAGAAGGGAAAAGAAAAGAAAAGAGAAGAAAAGGAAAGAAAAGAAAAGCGATCTGTTCTTAGGCATCTGTGCCTGCAGCCTGAGAACACTGGGGATTTTCAGGCTGAGAGCCTAGCTACAATAGGGGTGGGGGGGAGAGACCCTGCCCTAAAGGAATGTGCAAAGCAGTACATGCAATAAGCTCTTCTAATTTCCATGCACATGTGGCTGCACCTGTACACAAGTATATGCACACACATATACACACACAGACACACACATATATACAGTCATAAACACATATATACAGAGACACACATTCATACACACATATACACACAGGCACATAGAAATTCACTCTCATACATATGCACATACTCACACACTCACACAATCCACACATTCACACACACTCACACCCACCCTCCCCCACCCCCAGAGAGAGAGATAGAAATTAACATTTTCTTACATTCTTTACCAAAAGAAACAATAAGAAAAGTTTTTAAGAAAAAAACTCATAGAAATTATCTACAGAGGAAGAAAAAAGTGAAAGGAACTGGATTTTTTTTCTTCACGTATCTTGTTTTATGATTTTGAGTGTAAATAAAAAGGTTAACTCAAATAAAAAATAATACACTTTGGTAACACCTAAAATTAAACACAGATTGAAATAAATTAATGATGCATTTCAAGTAAGAAGTTTTAAGCATAAAGCAGGAACAATTGCTTCCATTGACATCATAGAACAACATTTTAGATGCACCAGCCTCAGTGTAATAAAAGCACAAAAAGAAAATGTAATTCCATTCAGTACCCTGGATGGTAGAACAAATAACAAGGCTATTTTGAGAATATTGTGAATGTTTCAGAAACTGTTAGGGTAAGCAAGTGAGTAATTATGTTAATGTTATTTGTAGAAACGTTTTCTTTTTCTTTTTTTTATTGTTAGAAGCTGTAATACAAAGTCAAACAAGTTAGGAAAAGGGCTTAGAAAGTTATAAGAAACCACTCTATAGAAAAGCTCTATGTATACCGGGAACAGTAATCGATGATACTGATTCCATTAATTCCCCTGTCAATAAACCAGAAGTCTATGAAAGACAAGCTTCCAGATCTGAGACAGGTAGGGCCAAGGCATCTTGTAATGCTTTATCACACAGCATAGAAGACAGGTCAACAGGATGGGCACATTAACTTGAAGGGGCTCAGCTGGGCAGAAACACAATAACTGACAAACCAGGAAAACAACGCCATTAGCAGAAAGTATGTCGAGTGACCCAGCTACAGCACTTCTAGACAAATATCCCCCAAACTATGAGTCCATGTGTCACAGAGATGCTTGGACATCAGTGGGTTTTGCCACACTATTCACAATAGCTGTATCATCAAACTAACCCAGATGCCCAACAACAGAGGGATGGAGAAAGTGATAGGGATTTGAATGCACAATAGAGCTTTCAGCCATAACTAAGAGTAAGCTGCCTCACTTGTAGGAAAATGGACGCAAATGAGATCATCATGATAGGTAAATCGAGGCGGTCTCAAAAAAAACGAATATCTCTCATATGTTGGTCCTAGACTCCATAAGTGCATGACGTTCTGTCCACACCGATTAGGTGAATGTAGAAAAGAATCATGGAAGGGAATAAAGGAGACAAATGGTGGTGGGAGGGGAATACACAAAGGTAGTGAGGTGTGAGGGGAAACATGCTCCAACTGAGTTCTAACTGTGTAAAGGATTTTTGGGGATCCTTTGCAAAAAAATTAAGAAAAGAGAGATTTGAATTAGGTTCAAAATTGTGTGTCCATGTTAATTTCACACACACCCTCTTCGTCAAAAAAACTATTTTTGATGGTTCCTGGAAAGCTATTTTTGATGGTTTGGAGTGGCAGTGTGATAGGTGGGAACTGCAGAATTGGGTTTCACTGGAGAAAGGAAAGAGGAATTCCCAGTGGTGGGGAATCCTTGGCACATAGGCCGTATTCCGTGGATGGCCTGTGCTCAGATAAGCCAGAGAAAGCTTAAATGTGGCATTGATAAACATGGCCTTGTTTAGTTATTTTATTAGGTGCAGGACAGTAAAAGATTGGGCCCAGTACCTTCATGTGACACATGGGGAAGAATGGCTTGTTACTAATCAGGGAAAAAGCACCTGGGTGGAAATATGAGATGTACGAAAAGGCCTTCATCTCGGCGGGAGAGCTAACGGAGAAAGAGTCTTAATAGCTCGAGTTTAAAGGCATCTGTGGTCGCCCACATGAAACTCAGTAAAAGCTGATGACTGAGTGTTTTGACAGACAGGTCGAGCTTTGGGGTAATCCACAGGCAAGTTTTAAGGTTTATGAGCAAGTAAGAAGCAGAGAGATGGGCTTCCCTTTCAAGCCACACATTTAGGAATGCAGATTCAACTTTTCTCATAAAACCCTACGTGAGAGTGGGACCTTTCCAGGATAAAACACTAAGTGGACTTTCTTTGGAAGAATTCTCTTACATTAGAATAAAATGAACCATTCCCCCTTTCCATCAAGAGAAGCCTTCTGCTTACCACATAAAATGCAGAAGGAGGACAGTTTTGAATTTGAAAAATTCTTAAACCTTCTCTTCCACTTTCACAGATAAAAATCCATTATTTCCCCAATAACGTATTGGTGGAATTGGAGTAAAACAAGATGTGATTGGAACTGAAAGCCGTCCAGTTTTATTCCCCTCTGCTCCTCTGATTTACAGTGAAGCTTGGCTCTGTGCAGACGAGGAGAGCAAAAGTTGATACCAATTGGAGTTCCAGCAAGAGCTGCCCCTGTATGGGGAAAATAACTTTTTGAACTTTTTTGGAGCAGCATCCAGCAACATAGACAAGGCAGGGAGGGATGTAAAAGGAATAATTGTCACCTAGTGGTGAGTGAACAATGATCGATCACTCATAATAGTCTCCTTCAATAAACCCCACTGCAGAGAGCTGGATTGTTTGAACATACCACGGTGTTAATTATGGCTGGGCTGCATTTACAGCCTAATTTGTATTTTTACAGTCTGTGACATGTGAAAGCTTGAGATAATTTTCAGTGTCATATTGGGTGTTTGGAATTTGGTGTGTGGTGTTAGCTTCAAACATTGGCCATTTCGTTTAGCACCCTTTGTAGCCAAGTAGGGTTGGGAGGGGATGGTGTTAGGGAAGCCATAGAACCTCCAGGAAATCCCAAGAGGAAGTATCCATCAATTTCCATTTAAGCAGCAGGATAGGGATGATCCTAAATGGCCAATATGGAGCTGAGTCTCAATTGTTATCAACAAGGATCTCCAACACTTATCGAGTGGCTGTTGTAACCTATAAATTGGTTTTGTGCCTAGCCTCTCTTGGGAGTGACTGCACTTCCACTGCAAAGCATGTACGCTATCTACCACATTTGGAATCTGGACTTCTTAAGCAATAGTTCCATTGGGATGCTGGTAGAAGTTTTCAGGGGGCCTTATTTCATTTTGGAAGCCAGGAAAAACCATCAGGTTCAATTCATATCTCTGTAAGAAAAGGAGAACTGTTGGAGTTAGTGTGTAATGCTTCAGTCTTCAATCATTTGGGCACATCTCTATGAACCATGATTATCCCGGGTAAAGAACAACTAAATCTTAAGAAAGATGTTTAAAAACTGCAGAATTCAGCTTCATTCCATACCATTTTGTGACTACGTCACAGGTAACGTTGCCCATTCGGCAATGATATCATTGATATCTTGTAGGTTGCCTTGTGCTTCCCCAGGACTCTTGGTCTACCTTCTCTTCGTTGCACCTCTTTAGAGAAATGAAAAAAGAGTGCTTTCATTGTTTTGGGTTCTATTGCCTAATATCAAATCTGATAAATAATCAAAATTTCATGTAACAAATAAATATTTTCCCATCATATGCAATATCTACATTTGAAAATCTACCAATTGTGTGATTTATTGTCACCCACCAAACAGTTAAGAGAGAAACATTAGGCAGGCTCATTGCTAAAATATAAAAGGGGGTAGAGAAAATACATTGGTCACTTTCTCATTGCTACAACAAAGTTCCTGGCAAAAGCAACTGGAGGAGAATACTTATTTTGGCTCATAGTTCAAGCTATAGACCATTATTCAGGAGCAGTCCTGGTGCTGGGAACTTGGGGCAGTTGGTTACACTGAGTCAAAGAGAAATGGATCCCGGAATTTAGCAGTCTTTGATCCTTTGAGTCACTCTAGGACCCTAGACCATGGGATGGTCCTAACCATATCTCATGTCCGAGTTGACTCAGTGTATGACTGCCCTCACACACAGGGCTAGAGGTTTGAGTTCTTGATGAACCTAGATTTCGTCATGTTAGTAAGCAACATTAACCAGCACAGGAGCTCTGCTCATCAGTTTACACAAATAAGCATATTTTAGAACATGATTTGAACCCATTTTGCAAAGCATTAGGTTATAGGAAATAATTCCTATTTCCCTTTATTTCTTTTAATTGTTTTAACCAAGAGCCAGTTACAATGTTTTGAGACTCAAGAACTGATAATGGAATCAAGAAAATTCTGTGCCATTCAGTTTGCCATTTGGTTTTGATTTGGCTCCGTTTCTTGGTTATCTGCTTTGATTTATGATTTGTTTCTTTGTCTTTACTATGTGACTAGAAATATATATTTCACAGACTTCATGATTTTAATTACTTGTTCCTATAAATGTTGATCACAGGTATTTTATATCTTCAGACTGGAACATATTTAGTGGAGAAAAGAACAGTAGGCAGCAATGTACAGAGCTAGTGGTGTGACCATGTTAGAAGCCTATGTGAGCAATGGCATAATCAATGTCATTAGCTAAGTAAAATAAAAACCACAGATCTTAAAACAATAACAATCCTCCATTCTAGAACTGTAATACATATTCACTGGTTAGAAACTTTCTGATCAATCTATTTGATATGAATAAATTTTATTATCTATTTTTTAATGAAAACTCAGAAAAGAAATGTTTTGTGTAGGGCAGGAGAGAAGAGTCAGCAGTTAGGACTATGTGGTTCTTGCTTGACCTGATTTAGTTTGCTTCAGTTGTGTTGGGCACCTAGTAATCACCTTTAACTTCAGCTCCAATGGGATTCAAAACCTCGAACCAAAAGGAGGCTGAGGGTGAACCCACATCTTTCCTCTGCTCCTGGGATCCAGTTTCCCCTTCATCATCCTCAGCTATGTAGCAGGAAAATTATTTCTGTCACCCATTCTTCTCTGACCCTATCCCCAAAGGGTCACAAAGATATTTTCCCTCAACCTTCCTTTCTGAATGCCCGGTGAGCAGGCATTTACTGGGAAACACCAGCTCAGTCAGATAAGAACATCCCCTCCCCAACTACACCCAACTAACCCAAGTTTTCTATGAGCACACTAGCTAAAAATACAACATACATTATATTCTCCAAAATGCCAACAAGGAAATAGTAACCAAGGAATAAAATACCTACCCAAGAAAGATATATCCAGAAACCAGCACTTAGTCTTATAATCACTCCAAACACTATATGCTAGCCTATATGCTAGTATAAAAACACAATAACAGCCTGGGCAGCATGTCTCTACTAGAGACACTAAGCCCACTGATAGCTATACTACTGTAGCTAGTCCTGAGTATTCCAACATAGCTGAATCACAAGAAAAAAGACCTTCATACCACTTATGTGAAGATGATAAAGGTCCTTAATTGGAAAACTAATAAATCCCTTAAAGAAATCCAGCAAATTCAGTGTGAGGAAATTAATAAATTCATTAAAGAAACCTAAAAAACACAAACAGCAGAAGAAAATAAGTAAAACTGTTCAAGACATGAAAATGGACATAGAGACTCTCCTCTCCCGCCCGCCCTGGCTGCGGGCTGGCTTCCTCTTCCGGGTGACGATTCTCTGTGGCGCGCTGTTGAAGCTGAGCGGTCGCCATGGAGCTTTCTGGCGAGTACGTCGGTGGTGACGGGGAGCCGCAGCGGCTACAAGTGTCCTGTGAAGCGTCGAGCGACGCGGACCCTCTCTAGAGCCTGTCGGCGGGCGTGGTCCGCATGAAGGAGTTGGTAGCGGAGTTCTTCGGGACCCTAGTGGAGCAGGACGCACAGGGCGTGGCGGAATATCCGGAGGACGCTTTGGATGGCTCCTGGACCTCTGCGTCTTAGAGAGACGAGCACGCACATCTCTGAGCTGCGGTGGGGCGGCGGCGGTGCCCTGGTCGAGTTAGGATTTAAATACCCTGGACACCATGACACTGAGACTCTTAGAAGACTGGTGCAGGGGGATGGACATGAACCCTCGGAAGGCACTGTTGGTTGCCGGCATCCCTCCGACCTGCGGAGTGGCAGACATCGAGGAGGCCCTGCAGGCTGGCCTTGCTCCCTTAGGGGAGCATAGACTGCTTGGGAGGATGTTTAGGAGGGATGAGAACAAGAATGTAGCCTTGGTTGGGCTCACAGTAGAGACCGGCAGTGCCCTAGTCCGCAAGGAGATACCTGCAAAAGGAGGTGTCTGGAGAGTGATCTTTAAGCCTCCAGATGCTGATAGTGACTTTTTATGCAGATTAAATGAGTTTTTAAAGGGAGAGGGCATGACAATGGGTGAATTAACCAGAGTTCTTGGGAATCGGAATGACCCTCTCTGCCTAGACCAGAATGTGATGATCCCTGAAATTCGAGCACCCATGTTAGCACAGGCATTAGATGAGGCTCTTAAGCCTACCCTGCAGTATCTGAGATACAAAAAGCTGAGTGTGTTCTCAGGCAGGGATCCTCCGGGACCAGGTGAGGAAGAATTTGAATCTTGGATGTTTCATACTTCCCAAGTAATGAAAACATGGCAGGTGTCAGATGTAGAGAAAAGAAGGCGGTTGATAGAGAGCCTTAGAGGCCCAGCATTCGAAATTATTCGAGTCCTCAAGATAAACAACCCGTTCATTACCGTTGCAGAATGCCTGAAGACGCTTGAGACAATATTTGGGATTATTGATAATCCTAGGGCCTTGCAGGTCAGATACCTTACTACTTACCAGAAGAGTGGTGAAAAGCTCTCTGCCTATGTTCTGAGGTTGGAGCCTTTATTACAGAAGCTGGTGCAGAAAGGAGCGATTGAGAAAGAAGTTATGAATCAGGCCCGACTAGACCAAGTCATTGCTGGGGCAATCCACAAGTCAGTTCGAAGAGAGCTTGGACTGCCAGAAGGTAGCCCTGCCCCAGGCTTATTGCACTTGCTGACACTGATAAAAGATAAGGAGGCAGCAGAGGAAGAGGTCCTTCTTCAGGCTTAATTAGAAGGACATTTCACTTGACCCAAGACCAGCAAGGCTGTCATGAGCAGAACATGATGGAGGAGCTCATTGAAGTGATCAGCCCATCCCCACTTTGTGCTGCCAAAGTAACTTGCCCTTTGTCGTGTTGTTCACCCCACTGAATGTCTCCCCAGTGTTTTACTGATACAAATGATGTCATTCTACACTGGTAATTATTTAAATCAAAAGGTCATCTAGTACAGTGTTCTGCAAAGCCGGAGTTTATATGCATGTTTAATAGTCTTATGTGATGGTGCTGTCCGTTAAAAATAATTTTCAGGTGTTGCCCACATTTATGCTGAAGACCCTGAGCCAAGGCTAGCTAAGTTATTTAAAGTTTCTTTATTATAAATCAGTTATTGATTCTGTGCAATCAAAAATCACAACTGAGTGCTGTGGTCAATTCTACAACTATCTTTAGGTTTGTGATATATCTGATGTGTTGCCAAAGGGTCTGCTTCTAAATGTCATTTTCTTAGAGTCATAGTATAAATAAAGAAATGCTAATAATAAAAAAAGAAAGAAAATGGACATAGAATCAATAAAGAAAACACCAATCGAGGGAATTCTTAGAATGAACAAAGACACAAGCTTCACCAGCAGAATACAAGAGATGGATGAAAGAATCTCAGGCATTGAAGATATGCTAGAAGAAATAGATGTATCTGTCAAAGAAAATATTAAATGTAAAACAACATCCAAAACAAAATATCCAGGAAATATGAAAAGGTCAAACCAGGGAACTAGTGATACTCACTTTCAGAAAAGTAGCTGATTAACTAAACAAAAAGTAGCTAATGGATTTTGAAAGGAATTACAGAGAGAACATCCTTCACAATAGCCTCAAATAATATAAAGTATCTAGGGGTATGTTTAACCTAGCAAGTGGCAAAAACTTCACATTTTTTGAGAAAAAAAGTTGAATAAGATATCAGAAGATAGAAAGATCTATCATTCTCATGGATTGGTGGGGTTAATATAATAAAAATGGAAATCCTCCCAAAAGCAAGCTAGAGATTCAATGAAACCCCCATCCAAATTCCAACACAACTCTTCGCAGACATGGAAATAACAGGACAACTGGAAAAACACAAAAACTCAGGATCACTTAAATAATCCTGAACAATGCCATAGATGTATAGAGATAAAAGAAACAAACAAAAACCCTCATAGTATTGGCATAAAAAAGAAGTCACGTTGATCAATAGAATAAAACTGAAGACCTATACATAAATCCACTCACACTTGGACACTTGATAAAGAATCCAGAAATACAAACTGGGAAAAGCAAGGACAGCTTTTTCAACAAATGGTGCTGGTCAATTTCGATAGCAGCATGCGGAAGAATAGAAATAGATCCATATTTATAACCCTACACAAAACTCAAGTCCATGTGGATCAAAGACCCCAATATAAAACTATATACACTAAACCTGATGAAGAGAGAGTAGGAAAAGGCCTTGAATGCATTGGCACCAGAGAAGACTTCCTCAGCAGAACATGGATAGAACAGGCAATAAGATAAATAATAAATGGGACCTCATGAAACTGAAAAACTCCTGTATTTACTTTTAAGTGACGTTCACTGCTAAGTAAATGATAGTCAAGCTGCAATTACGAGATCCAGAACGTTTTGTTGTAAAGGAAGGCTCAGTGGAAGACACATGGATCTCCCTAGAAGGGGGAAAGAACGCCATTATTTGAACAAAGCAGTAGCCTACAGAATGGGAAAATATTCTTACCAGCTCCACATCTGTTAGAGGACTAATATCCTAAAATAAAAAGAACTCAAGCAATGACTTATCTCAAAACAAATAATTTAATTAAAAACGTAGGACAGAACTAAAGCGAACAATAGAGAAAATTAAAATGGCCGAGAAACACTTAAAGAAATGTTCAATATCCTTAGCCACTAGAAAAAGGCCAATCAAAACTACCTTGAAGCTCTATCTTACACATGTCAGAAAGCTAAAAATAAATAACACAAGTGATATGCTGGGGAGGATGTGGAGCGAAGGAAACAGTTCTCCATTGCTGTGAGAGCGCAAAGGTCTATGGCCACTATGAAAGTCAGGATAGTAGTTTCTCAGAAAGTTGGGATTACATCAACCTCAAGATCCAGCTGCACAACTCTTGGGCATATACTCATTGGATGTGCCATCCCACCACGAGGACATTGGCTCAACCATGTTTGTTGTGACTTTATTCATAATATCCAGAAGCTGGAAACAACTGAGATGTCCCTCAACAAAAGAATGAATAAAGAAAATGTGGTACATTTACATAATGTGTTACTTAGATGCTAAAAATTAGCATCATGAAATTTACAGGCAAATATATGGAACCAGAAAAAATCATTCTGAGAGCCCAAAAAGATAAATGTGATATATATTCACTTATAAGTGAATATTAGCTGCTAAGCAAATATAAACCAAACTGCAATCATTAGACCCAGAAAGTTCTGGTATAGAGGAAGGCAAAAGGTAATAAACATGGATCTCCCTAGTAGGAGGAAATAGAATCGATATTACTGGCAATCTGGAAATGGAGTGGGTGAATGAAGTGGAAATGGGTAGGAGAGATAGGGCTATATTGATGGAATGCAGGGAGAGACAACTGGATCTGAGGGGCAATTGAGAGATGATATGGAAACCTAGTTTAGTGGAAACTCTCTTCAATATATAAAGGTGATACTAATACAATCTAATAATGAGGGATATGGTGACACCTCCTATTGCCAATTGTAGCTCCCAGTAGAAGAACTTGGTTGCATTAAATTGAATTGTTGACCAAGAGGGTCTCATGGAAATTCCCAAAAAATTCAGGCTATTGCTAAGACAAATGGTTGCTCTCTGCAAACTGCTGGAGGGGCCCTATTGTCAAGGACAACAACAATGCAATTCACTGAACATGGAGAAATAGAGCTGGTGCCTACATAAAGCCTTCTCTCCTACATTCTAGTTCCTCTGGTGGGAGGAAGTATTCTGAAATCTACCAAAAGAAAAATATAAACACCAACCCAGCTATGAAATCTTTGATCTACAATCTATCTTGCCTTCAAGATATGCTAAGGCAATTGTGGAACAGACCTTGTGAAAGTTGCCCACTAAATTCTGATTTGAATTTCACCCTATTCCAAGAGATGTGACCTACACCCAACACTGCTAGGGTATCCAGAAACCAGATAGCCCAAAGACCTGGTATAAAACAAAACCTACTTCCCTCAGTTATTTTAAGTATCAATAATACAGCTACTAATGGTACTCTGCTATACTCATTCACCCATGCCTTATTCAGGCATCATCAGCGAAGCTTTCTCCAGCAACAGATAGAGATGCAAAGACCCACAGCCAGACATTATGTGGGAAGGGAATTGAAATGGGCTGTTTCCATAACATCCATCCCCTGAGAACTCAGGAAACCCCAAGAAAGAAGACGCATAAAGGGGTTTTTTTCAGTTTTTTTTATTTATTTAATACTTAATAATAATTCTTTGGTTTCCGGGCAAACATCCCCCTCCCCACTCCCCTTCCTTATGGGTGTTCCCCTCCCAACCCTCCCCCCATTGCCGCACTCCCCCAAACAGTCTAGTTCACTGGGGGTTCAGTTTTAGCAGGACCCAGGGCTTCCCCTTCCACTGGTGCTCTTACTAGGATATTCATTGCTACCTATGAGGTCAGAGTCCAGGGTCAGTCCATGTATAGTCTTTAGGTAGTGGCTTAGTCCCTGGAAGCTCTGGTTGCTTGGCATTGTTGTACATATGGGGTCTCAAGCCCCTTCAAGCTCTTCCAGTTCTTTCTCTGATTCCTTCAACGGGGGTCCTATTCTCAGTTCAGTGGTTTGCTGCTGGCATTCGCCTCTGTATTTGCTGTATTCTGGCTGTGTCTCTCAGGAGCGATCTACATCAGGCCCCTGTCGGTCTGCACTTCTTTGCTTCATCCATCTTGTCTAATTGGGTGGCTGTATATGTATGGGCCACATGTGGGGCAGGCTCTGAATGGGTGTTCCTTCAGTCTCTGTTTTAATCTTTGCCTCTCCCTTCCCTGCCAAGGGTATTCTTGTTCCCCTTTTAAAGAAGGAGTGAAGCATTCACATTTTGATCATCTGTCTTGAGTTTCATTTGTTCTAGGCATCTAGGGTAATTCAAGCATTTGGGCTAATAGCCACTTATCAATGAGTGCATACCATGTATGTCTTTCTGTGATTGGGTTAGCTCACTCAGGATGATATTTTCCAGTTCCAACCATTTGCCTACGAATTTCATAAAGTCATTGTTTTTGATAGCTGAGTAATATTCCATTGTGTAGATGTACCACATTTTCTGTATCCATTCCTCTGTTGAAGGGCATCTGGGTTCTTTCCAGCTTCTGGCTATTATAAATAAGGCTGCGATGAACATAGTGGAGCACGTGTCTTTTTTATGTGTTGGGGCATCTTTTGGGTATATGCCCAAGAGAGGTATAGCTGGATCCTCAGGCAGTTCAATGTCCAATTTTCTGAGGAACCTCCAGACTGATTTCCAGAATGGTTGTACCAGTCTGCAATCCCACCAACAATGGAGGAGTGTTCCTCTTTCTCTGCATCCTCGCCAGCATCTGCTGTCACCTGAGTTTTTGATCTTAGCCATTCTCACTGGTGTGAGGTGAAATCTCAGGGTTGTTTTGATTTGCATTTCCCTTATGACTAAAGATGTTGAACATTTCTTTAGGTGTTTCTCAGCCATTTGGCATTCCTCAGCTGTGAATTCTTTGTTTAGCTCTGAACCCCATTTTTAATAGGGTTATTTGTCTCCCTGCAGTCTAACTTCTTGAGTTCTTTGTATATTTTGGATATAAGGCCTCTATCTGTTGTAGGATTGGTGAAGATCTTTTCCCAATCTGTTGGTTGCCGATTTGTCCTAAACACAGTGTCCTTTGCCTTACAGAAGCTTTGCAGTTTTATGAGATCCCATTTGTCGATTCTTGATCTTAGAGCATAAACCATTGGTGTTTTGTTCAGGAAATTTTTTCCAGTGCCCATGTGTTCCAGATGCTTCCCTAGTTTTTCTTCTATTAGTTTGAGTGTATCAGGTTTGATGTGGAGGTCCTTGATCCACTTGAACTTAAGCTTTGTACAGGGTGATAAGCATGGATCAACCTGCATTCTACTACATGTTGACCTCCAGTTGAACCAGCACCATTTGCTGAAAATGCTATCTTTTTTCCATTGGATGGTTTTGGCTCCTTTGTCAAAAATCAAGTGACCATAGGTGTGTGGGTTCATTTCTGGGTCTTCAATTCTATTCCATTGGTCTATCTGTCTGTCTCTGTACCAATACCATGCAGTTTTTATCACTATTGCTCTGTAATACTGCTTGAGTTCAGGGATAGTGATTCCCCCTGAAGTCCTTTTATTGTTGAGGATAGTTTTAGCTATCCTGGGTTTTTTGTTATTCCAGATGAATTTGCAAATTGTTCTAACTCTTTGAAGAATTGGATTGGTATTTTGATGGGGATTGCATTGAATCTGTACATCGCTTTTGGTAAAATGGCCATTTTTACTATATTAATCCTGCCAATCCATGAGCATGGGAGATCTTTCCATCTTCTGAGGTCTTCTTCAATTTCTTTCTTCAGTGTCTTGAAGTTCTTATTGTACAGATCTTTTACTTCCTTGGTTAAAGTCACACCGAGGTACTTTATATTATTTGGGTCTATTATGAAGGGTGTCGTTTCCCTAATTTCTTTCTCGGCTTGTTTCTCTTTTGTGTAGAGGAAGGCTACTGATGTATTTGAGTTAATTTTATACCCAGCCACTTTGCTGAAGTTGTTTATCAACTTTAGTAGTTCTCTGGTGAAACTTTTGGGATCACTTAAATAAACTATCATATCATCTGCAAATAGTGATATTTTGACTTCTTCTTTTCCGATCTGAATCCCCTTGACCTCCTTTTGTTGTCTGATTGCTCTGGCTAGAACTTCAAGAACTATATTGAATAAGTAGGGAGAGAGTGGGCAGCCTTGTCTAGTCCCTGATTTTAGTGGGATTGCTTCAAGTTTCTCTCCATTTAGTTTAATGTTAGCAACTGGTTTGCTGTATATGGCTTTTACTATGTTTAGGTATGGGCCTTGAATTCCTATTCTTTCCAGGACTTTTATCATGAAGGGGTGTTGAATTTTGTCAAATGCTTTCTCAGCATCTAATGAAATGATCATGTGGTTTTGTTCTTTCAGTTTGTTTATATAATGGATCACATTGATGGTTTTCCATATATTAAACCATCCCTGAATGCCTGGGATGAAGCCTACTTGATCATGGTGGATGATTGTTTTGATGTGCTCTTGGATTCGGTTTGCCAGAATTTTATTGAGTATTTTTGCGTCGATATTCATAAGGGAAATTGGTCTGAAGTTCTCTTTCTTTGTTGTGTCTTTGAGTGGTTTATGTATAAGAGTAATTGTGGCTTCATAGAAGGAATTCGGGAGTGATCCATCTGTTTCAATTTTGTGGAATAGTTTGGATAATACTGGTATGAGGTCTTCTATGAAGGTTTGATAGAATTCTGCACTAAACCCATCTGGACCTGGGCTCTTTTTGGTTGGGAGACCTTTAATGACTGCTTCTATTTCCTTAGGAGTTATGGGATTGTTTAACTGGTTTATCTATTCCTGATTTAACTTCTGTACCTGATATTTGTCTAGGAAATTGTCCATTTCCTGCAGATTTTCAAGTTTTGTTGAATATAGGCTTTTATAGTAAGATCTGATGATTTTTTGAATTTCCTCTGAATCTGTAGTTATGTCTCCCTTTTCCTTTCTGATTTTGTTAATTTGGACACACTCTCTGTGTCCTCTCGTTAGTCTGGCTAAGGGTTTATCTATCTTGTTGATTTTCTCAAAGAACCAACTTTGGTTCTGTTGATTCTTTCTATGGTCCTTTTTGTTTCTACTTGGTTGATTTCAGCTCTGAGTTTGATTATTTCCTGCCTTCTGCTCCTCCTGGGTGTATTTGCTTCTTTTTGCTCTAGAGCTTTTAGGTGTGCTGTCAAGCTGCTGACATATGCTCTTTCCTGTTTCTTTCTGCAGGCACACAGCGCTATGAGTTTTCCTCTTAGCACAGCTTTCATTGTGTCCCATAAGGTTGGGTATGTTGTACCTTCATTTTCATTAAATTCTAAAAAGTTTTTAATTTCTTTCTTTATTTCTTCCTTGACTAGGTTATCATTGAGTAGAGCATTGTTCAATTTCCACGTATATGTGGGCATTCTTCCCTTATTGTTATTGAAGACCAGTTTTAGGCCGTGGTGGTCCGATAGCACGCATGGGATTATGTCTATCTTTCTGTACCTGTTGAGGCCCGTTTTTTGACCAACTATATGGTCAATTTTGGAGAAAGTACCATGAGGAGCTGAGAAGAAGGTATATCCTTTTGCTTTAGGATAGAATGTTCTATAAATATCTGTTAAGTCCATTTGGCTCATGACTTCTCTTAGTCTGTCTACGTCTCTGTGTAATTTCTGTTCCCATGATCTGTCCATTGATGAGAGTGGGGTGTTGAAATCTCTCACTGTTATTGTGTGAGGTGCAATATGTGTTTTGTGCTTCAGTAAGGTTTCTTTTACGTATGTAGGTGCCCTTGTATTTGGGGCATAGATATTTAGGATTGAGAGTTCATCTTGGTGGATTTTTCCTTTGATGAATATGAAGTGTCCTTCCTTATCTTTTTTGATGACTTTTAATTGAAAATTGATTTTATTTGATATTAGAATGGCTACTCCAGCTTGCTACTTCTGACCATTTGCTTGGAAAGTTGTTTTCCAGCCTTTCACTCTGAGGTAGTGTCTGTCTTTGTCTCTGAGGTGTGTTTCCTGTAGGCAGCAGAATGCAGGGTCCTCGTTGCGTATCCAGTTTGTTAATCTATGTCTTTTTATTGGGAAGTTGAGGCCATTGATGTTGAGAGATATTAAGGAATAGTGATTATTGCTTCCTGTTATATCATATTTGGATATGAGGTTATGTTTGTGTGCTTTTCTTCTCTTTGTTTTGTTGCCAAGACGATTAGTTTCTTGCTTCTTCTAGGGTATAGCTTGCCTCCTTATGTTGGGCTTTACCCTTTATTATCCTTTGTAGTGCTGGATTTGTAGAAAGATATTGTGTAAATTTGGTTTTGTCATGGAATATCTTGGTTTCTCCATCTATGTTAATTGAGAGTTTTGCAGGATACAGTAACCTGGGCTGGCACCTGTGTTCTCTTAGGGTCTGTATGACATCTGTCCAGGATCTTCTGGCCTTCATAGTTTCTGGTGAAAAGTCTGGTGTGATTCTGATAGGTCTGCCTTTATATGTTACTTGACCTTTTTCCCTTACTGCTTTTAATATTCTTTCTTTATTTTGTGCGTTTGGTGTTTTGACTATTATGTGACGGGAGGTGTTTCTTTTCTGGTCCAATCTATTTGGAGTTCTGTAGGCGTCTTATATGCCTATGGGTATCTCTTTTTTTAGGTTAGGGAAGTATTCTTCTATGATTTTGTTGAAGATATTTACTGGTCCTTTGAGCTGGGAGTCTTCACTCTCTTCTATACCTATTATCCTTAGGTTTGATCTTCTCATTGAGTCCTAGATTTCCTGTATGTTTTGGACCAGTAGCTTTTTCTGCTTTACATTATCTTTGACAGTTGAGTCAATGATTTCTAGGGAATCTTCTGCTCCCGATATTCTCTCTTCCATCTCTTGTATTCTGTTGGTGAAGCTTCTATCTACAGCTCCTTGTCTCTTCTTTTGATTTTCTATATCCAGGGTTGTTTCCATGTGTTCTTTCTTGATTGCTTCTATTTCCATTTTTAATTCCTTCAACTGTTTGATTGTGTTTTCCTGGAATTCTTTCAGGGATTTTTGTGCCTCCTCTCTATGGGTTTCTACTTGTTTATTTATGTTTTCCTGGAGTTCTTTCAGGCATTTTTGTGATTCCTCTCTGTAGGCTTCTACTTGTTCTCTAAGGGAGTTCTTCACGTCTTTCTTGAAGTCCTCCAGCATCATGATCAAATATGATTTTGAAAATAGATCTTGCTTTTCTGGTGTGTTTGGATATTCCATGTTTATTTTGGTGGTAGAATTGGGCTCCGATGATGCCATGTAGTCTTGGTTTCTGTTGCTTGGGTTCCTGCGCTTGCCTCTCGCCATCAGATTATCTCTAGTGTTACTTTGTTCTGCTATTTCTGACAGTGGCTAGACTGTCCTATAAGCCTGTGTGTCAGGAGTGCTGTAGACCTGTTTTCCTGTTTTCTTTCAGCCAGTTATGGGGACAGAGTGTTCTGCTTTCGGGCGTGTAGTTTTTCCTATCTACAGGTCTTCAGCTGTTCCTGTGGGCCTGTGTCTTGAGTTCACCAGGCAGGTCACTTGCAGGGGAAAAGTTGGTCCTACCTGAGGTTCCGAGGCTCAAGTGTGCTCGTGGGGTACTGCCTAAGTCCTCTCCGCGGCGGCAGCAACCGAGAAGATCTGCGCTGCTCTTTCCGGGAGCCTCCATTCACCAGGGTTCCAGATGGCGTTTGGTGTTTTCCTCTGGTGTCTAGATGTGCGCAGAGTGCAGTCTCTTCTGGTTTCCCAGGCGTGTCTGCCTCTCTGTAGGTTTAGCTCTCCCTCCCACGGGATTTGGGTGCAGAGAACTGTTTATCCGGTCTGTTTCCTTCAGGTTCCGGCGGTGTCTCAGGCGCAGGGGTCCTGCTGCTCCTGGGCCCTCCCCTACGGGAACCCAGAGGCCTTATACAGTTTCCTCTTGGGCCAGGGATGTGGGCAGGGGTGGGCAGTGTTGGTGGTCTCCTCCGCTCTGTAGCCTCAGGAGTGCCCACCTGACCAGTCGGTGAGGTCTCTCTTCCACGGGGTTTGGGGGCAGAGCATAAAGGGTTTAAAAGACAGAAGGGACACCAGGAGAACATGGTCTTCCAGGTCAACTAAGCAAGGCTTAAATTTATACAGACTTGAGCAAAAATCATAGACCCTACCCAGGTCTGGACAAGATCCTCTGCCTGTTATAACTTTCAGCTTAGTGTTTTTATGGACCTCCTTACTGTGAGAATGAGTGGGTCTCTGACTCTCGTGCCTGCTCTTAGGACTTTCTTCCTCCTGTTGAGTGGTTGTGTACAATTTTGATATGATGGGTTTTGGTGTATTATGGATCAGGAACAGAGAGGAGATAGGAAGGCACTAGGAGTAGTAAAGGGAGGGGATACTACAATTAAATATAACATATAATAAAGGAATCTATTCTCTATTAAAATTAAAAATAAAACTCTGACCAATGCCAGTGGTGGCATATGCACACAGACAGAGACAGATAGACATACACTTTAATAAAAATAAAATAAATTAGTTTTTAAAGGAGGGAGTTTGTCTGCTCTAATTCCCAGGAATTTTCATTCCATGCATTTTAGAATAATTTCCTGCTTTTAACACCCCACTCCACCTTGAACGCCAGCCATGACTGTTACTGTTTCTTCCTCTTTTTCTAATTCAACTGAGCTTAAAAGATCTAAACTTGGGATGAATTTTGGGAGAGTGCTTTTTTAATTGGTTATTCTATTTATATTTCAAATGTTGTCCCCCTTCCTCTTCTCTGCAAACCCTCCTCCCATGTCCCCTCCCCTTTGATTCTAAAAGGGTACTCCACCACCCACCCACTCTTGCCTCACCCCTCTAGCAGCCCCTTTTGCTGGGGCAACAAGACTCCACAGGATCTAGTGCCTCCCCTCCAATTGATGGCAGAACAAGCAATCCTCTGCTACATGTGTGGCAGGGGACACGCACTGAGCCATGCAGCTCTTTGGTTGGTGATTTAGTCTCTGGGAGCTCTTCATGGTCAGTTTAGTGGACATTGTTCTTCCTCTTGGGTTGCAATCTCCATCTTCACTCCTTCCTTCCTTCTTCCATTGGGGTCTCTGGGCTCAGTCCAATGGTTGACTGTGAGTTTCTTCATCTGTCTTAGGCATGTGCTGGGAAAGCCTCTCAGACCACAACCCTACTGGGCTCCTCTCGGCAAGCAGTTCTTGGCATCATCAATAAATAATCCATTTAATTGATTATTTTATTTATCTACATTTCAAATGTTGTCCTTCTTCCTGGGACAGGATTCCATAATACACCACAGAGACCCTAAGAAGTTAAACAAGAAGGAAGGCTTAAGTGAGAATGCTTAAATCCCACTTAGAAGGGGGAGTAGAAGCTTTTAAGTGTCTTAGAGAAAATACTAGCATTTTTTTCAATCCCTAAAGGAGAATTAACCCCAATAGCTAGAAACAATGACAACAGGGTGTAGACCACATTAGCAGATTGACAAATCCCTACTTCATTTTACCTTGAAACACTGTTTGGCTACTGTCATGATCGCTAAGGCTTAGTTGACCCTGGTACAATCTTCATCAATCCTGGTGGCTTTAGTGATGAAATCAACTTAGTGACTTGATCTACTTGTTACAATATAGTTTCAATTTTCTTATAGATGTATGGTTAATTTGTGAATTAACTTTAGAGAAACGTAACCTATGTATTGTACTAGAAACCAAAATTGAAGGCCTGTAAAGGTTGCTCAATAGTTGAGAGCACTCCCTGCTCTTACAGAAGTCCCAGGTTCTGTTCCAGGCATCCATATGATAGGTCATGACCATTCATAACTTCTGTTATAAGAGATCTAATGCCTACTTCTGAACTCTCAGTGCAGTACACATATACATGTTGCTCATATACACATTTAAACAAAACATTGACACAAATCATAAAGTATAAAGCAAATGCATCAAGAAATCATGAAGAAACTGTAATTGAGTTTAAACAGCCTGTCCATAATCTACTCCTATGTCCATCCCTACACTACTCTTAGTACTGAAGCATACAAATTTTGACATCTACAAAGATTTCTGTTTGCAGCTAAAGCCATTTTACAATTAAAGAGCTCATTAGCCTTGATTATTTTTCCTAATATCTAGGAAGTATCATGAGTCCATTAGATACACAAAAGAGATATAAAATGTAAGACAAAAGGGACACTGAAGAAAACAAAACGTGATGAATCTATCCCCCACCTAATGGCGATGACCATCACCCTGATAGAATTTGTCTGAAGAAACTGTTGGGGAACATTGGAATCTGTTGGAGCTTTGGATACTGCATTGTAGTTAATTCTGACAGAATTCAGTTTTTAACCCCTGAAGCTACCCATCCCCATCCCATCCCCCACGTCACGGCAGAGAGCTGTGCACACGTTGCAGGGTCACTTGTATTCACACACATCTTCTGTTCAAAGGCAGCACTCTATAACCCAGGCTCACAAAGTCTGTGTGACAATCATCATTGCCTCTCGACCACTTCTACAAGCTGTCCGCTGTCCTAGTGAAGTGGCTTATGGGAGAATTAGGTAACCAGCACTCTCACTCATGCGTATTCTTGTCCTGTTCATGTCTCAGTAAATGGACATTAAAGACTGAGACATTCAAAACTATCATCTGTATGCATATAAAATTAGAATTTAACATGTGCCCAGAGAAAAAGATTAAAGAGATAAATAACTGATGGTTCACAAATCCAGTTTATTCTTAGTACAGAATTAGCCTGAAATATTAGCAGAAAGGAAACTGGGAGCGGCAAAGACCAGCAACAACAAAGACCGAGTCAGGAAGCATCATGAGCAGGAAAGATTTGATTTCAGGCTACCACAGTATTAAATTCAAAAACCTTATAAGAAGGTATACAAAGAAATACAGAAGGAAATGACATCTCTAGAAACTGTCCCTGACATAAGATAGGATGGCAACTACACTAGACAAAGACTTTGAAGCACTTTTCTTAAAGATACACAGATACATGGAGAAGGTCAAGAAAGCAACATGTGAACAAACTGTAAATATAAACTGACAGACTTTTTAAATATACCAAAAAAAAAAAAAAAAAAAGAAGAAGAAGAAGAAAGAAAGAAATTCCGGGCCAGTAAAATGCAATGACCAACATGAAAACTACACTCAAGTGATTCAAAGTCAACTTTGGGCAGGTAGAAAAATTGGTGACCTTCAAAGCATATATCTGAGAAACAGAAAGAATAATCCAGAGAACTGAACTTGAATAGACCTCGAAGGACCTGATGTGTGTCAATATGTACTTAGTGGGAACGTCAAGGGGAGAATGATAGAAGAGAAAGGAAACAGTCAAATACAATGGTAAGTAAATGAAGTAAACTTCTTCAATCCTGATGAAAAGCATGAATACAAATGTTTAAAATATTAAGCAACTTCAAAAATTGATATTAAAAACTCACAGTAAGACTCCTTCAAAGAACTTTATAAAGAATATTGGGAACTGTTCAGCGGTAAGTTATCTCTGTCATTTCAATGATTTTTGAAAGCTGCATCTGTACCCTTCCTGCATACTCTTATGATATTTATTCCTTCTCGAATCTCTGGTGGGGCTGAAGACTAGATGGTTATCTCCTCATGATTAAGCTTAACATGTTTAGGATTTAAAAAAATGTGTTTAGGATGGTAATAAAGGATAGGATAGTGAATATTTAGATACAGAATTCTAGCTGACCAAGGTGGGGTGGCTGATAAGATACTTTACCTAAATTACCAAATATATGGACTGGACATCATAAATGTATCCCATACTTACAGTTTCCATAATTGTTATAATTATATTCAATTTATATTTGAAAGAAAAGGAGTCCTTTATTGGACTATAAAGGGGTACTTGTAGAGAGATCATTATGTGTACTGTATGGATGCTTCACCAGTCAGTAAAAAAGCCTATGGCCTATGGCTTAGGTAGGAAATAGAGATGGGACATAAGGAGGAGAAAGAATTCTGGAAGAGAAGTGGAGGGAGGCAGAAAGAGGTGAGGAGATGAGCATATGTGTGCATGGTGCCTGAGCACAGATCACCAGCCATGTGGCAAAATGTAGGTTAAAGTAAATGGGTATTTTTAGGAATGATCTAGTCAGAATAGAGCCTCACTATATGGCCAAGGAATTTATAAATATAAAAAAAAATAAAGTAAAATAAAAAAATAAAAGACTCCTTCAATGAAAAGGGACGAGTAACCTTGTAGCAAAGCCTGAAAGGACAAAAAAAAGCAGCTCACGGACTCATGCCTGGGTCGCTCGGTGAAACCTAAGTAGATTTCTTCTTCATCAGGGACACTCGATTCCCAAGGACTGTGGGGAACAGGTTCATATCAACCAAGAATATTAAATGAATCAAAATTTTCAAGGATTTACTCTCTATTTAGATGTGAGCTGTAAGAAAAGCCAGTGAAAATTATACACAATGAAACAAACAGTAGCTCATCGCCATCTGCAGAAGTATACACTGCTAAGTGGTCCAGTGAAATGGTGGGTAGAGAAAGGTGCTTGCTACCAAGTTTAACGACCAAATTTGACTTCCCAAACTTCACACGGTTGAAGGAGAGAACCAACTCCATAAAAATGTCCTCTAACTATACACATACACAATGCCTTGTGTACATTCCCACACAAAATAAACATCTAAGTTTGAAAAAACTAAGATTTTCATGAAAGGAAATCTATGGGTTATAAAATTTGTATTCTCACACTGATGGCTCATAAGTTTATTTTATATTTCTATGTGATTTAAATACTAATATGTTGACTATGTAATCAATCTAAAATATTATGGATTGTAACATTAGTTTATAACTCTTTTATGGCATTTGAAAGACCAGCATGCTTACAATATGCCAATAAGTGGAAACATTTTCCCTTGCCAGAGGTTGGAAGGCTTACCATTAAGGCATCAATAGTACTCAAGGCAATTTACAGATATAATGAAGGATCCAGCAAAGACTCTCTGAAGTCTCTTTTGTAGGAGTAAGAAAACTCATTCAAGTAGAGTCAACTTCAAATCAATTCATCTGGGCATATTAAAATCTGCTGGAATAATCAAATCAATGTGACACTGGCGTAAAGATCGCCATATTAAGCAACAGAGTGAGATACTCAGGAATAAACACGTGTGTATGTGGTTACATGGTTCCCAATAGAAATGCCATGACTACTGAATGGAGAAATGGGTTCTTACCAAAACCTGTACTAAGAAAGTAAGTTAGCGTGGATCAGAGAGTCAAAACTACAAAGTCCTTAGGAGAAAGCTAGGACAAAATCTTCATGGCTTCAGATGTGATGAGAATTCTTGGAAATGGCACCATAGGTAAAGACAGCAAGGGTTTCTTTTCCCAAACATTTATCAAATTATTTAATATTAAATTATTTATTTACTATTTTTATTTTCTTTTTTTATTGGCTATTTTATTTATTGACATTTCAAATGGTATCCCTCTTCAGAATTTTCCCTCCACAAACCCCCATGTCAGGATTTTCCCTCACCCTCCTCCCCCCTGCTTCTATGAGGGTGCTCATACCTGCCCACCTACTCCTGCCTCAGCATCCTAGCATCCCCCTACCCTGGGTCATTGAGCCTCCACAGGACCAAGGGCCTCCCCATCCCCCAGGGATGCCCGATAAGGCAATCTTCTGCTACATATTCAGCCGGAACCATGGGTCCCCCATGTGTACTCTTCGGTTGGTGGTGGTTCAGTTTTAGGGGTTCCATTGATTGATATTATCGTTCTTCCTATGGGGTTACAAACCCCTTCAGCTCCTTCAGTCCTTTCTCTAACTCCTCCATTGGGTTCTCCGAGCTCATTCCAATGTTTGGCTGTATGCATCGGAATCTGTGTTGATCAGGCTCTGGCAGAGCCTCTCTTCACATCATGTAAATCTTTTGCCTTTTACTAATTTTGTCTTCGTAGATGTGAGCCTGCATGGGTTTATGTGCATCACATGCTTCGAGATCTCAAAGAGGTAAGGAGATGTGGAGGAGTCAGAAACTGTGGGACTGGAGTTAGAGGTGCTTGTGAGCTACCATGTGGGTGCTGGGAACTGAACCTGGGTCCTCTTAACCTCTGAGATATCTCTCCAGTCTCATTGAGCCATGCTTGCTGGATTAGCAACTCTCATCCCTTAGTGTCTTTTTCATTTAATAACCAGCACCAAAAACATTCTTTCTTGTTAAGCTTTTATTCTCTTGTTTCTTTTCAATTCTTTTTTTTTTTAAAAATAAACTGAGAATTTACAAAGAACATGCTCATCGAACAAAACAACTATAAACAAGGCTAGAGGTAGCCTACAAAGAGGCAAAAAATGCATAACGAAGTTCTGTCTTTGACGTACTGCTGGTAAGAGTATAAAAGGGTATTGTTGCTGTGAAAGATCACAGTGAAGGGCTCATATATTTAAAGAGTGAATTACTATCGGATCTAGCAGCTGCAGTCATGGGTACCAATCTAAAACAGCTCAGAAAAAGGACTCAAAAGAGATCTGGACATCTACAACTATCACGGTACTGCCTACAAAGGCCAAAATGGTTAAGTAACCCAAATATGCATGCAAAAATGCATAAGCAGATTGTCAGGTGTGCACAGAGTACACAGAGTACTAGAAGTTATCTAGTCTTAGAAAGGAAGGGAAACTGGGCTTGGCTACAGATAGAGTAGTCACTCAGCGAACAGAACGAATAAGAGCCCCTGCTTTTATCCATACTACTAATAAGAAAAGAAAGATGGGAGAAAATTCTCCAATGCTGTAACATAAATCAATCCTGACAATATTAAGGTGAACTGAAAAAAAAATCATTCGCAAGAAGGAAAACGTCGCAGGATTCCAGTTATGGGTACTTCCTAGAATTGTCAAAATAACAGAGTCAGAAGGTAGATCGGTGAGTTCTTGGAGTGGGGCTAGGCTGGGAGGGTCCTTTCTTAACATGCTTAAGGTCCTGGGTTAGGGGTTCGACTTCCTAGCACCACACAAACCTGGTATGGAACACCTACGATACCAATACTGGAGAGTGGGAGACAGGAAGATCAGATTAAAGGTCACCCTCGACTACATAAAAAGTTGGAGCCTGGGCTTGAGGCCCTGACTCAAAAGCGCAGTTGTTTGACAGACTGAGCTCTTACGTTTTGTAAGCTGAAGACTATTCTGAAGATTGGTTTCAGAATAAAATGAATAACCTTAGCAACGCTGGACATTTTAAAAAATGTTTCAGTTAATGGTGAGTTGGTGCACCTGTGCATGCGCGCGCGCGCGCGCACACACACACACACACACACACACACACACACACACACAGAGGGTGGGGGGAGAGAGAGACTGAATACATAATGTTTTAAATTTTAATGGTGGTTTAGATGGCAAATTCATTGATAGGTACTTTTGACCATAATGAAAAATTTAAGAGTAAGGCGAAACTCCATTTTGGAAACAGAAATTGAGAGCAGGGGGGAGAGATGCAGTAGGTAGATGGATGCCGAGATGAGATCTTCCTACGCTTCTGCAAGGCTTTTCCTCCTCCGTGACTCTGCACCTTAGCATGCAAGCAATTGCAAATGGAAGAGGGAGGGGAGAGGGCGTGGGGGCTCATTTCTCTGTGAGGAGGAGGCAGACTTGAAAGCAGAGAAGCTTTCTTCAGGCAGCTTCCACCTCTGCCCCCTCACCCTGTCGTCTCTCCAGCTGACACTGAGTAGAGCTTGGTTGGCAGCGGGCACAAAAGGGGAGTCTGCAGCTGATCAAAACTGATCACACCCGCAGGTGTTTCTATGGTGATGGAAATAAGCCGGGGATTTAAGGATTATGGAGGATGGAATCTGGACAGCCACAGCCAAAAGGAAGGTGGGAGGAAATACACCAGACATTAGAGACCCCCGTAGCTGAAAAATATTGATTTCTATATCACGGTAATCTTCACATTTTCTGAGAAGGGACTTAAACCAAACTAGGCTGTTCCTGTGAACCTTTTAATTTACCAT
This sequence comes from Rattus norvegicus, assembly GCF_021556685.1. Classification (NCBI taxonomy): domain Eukaryota; kingdom Metazoa; phylum Chordata; class Mammalia; order Rodentia; family Muridae; genus Rattus; species Rattus norvegicus. Next base: position 70,242,314 of record NC_141550.1, read on the forward strand.
TCTAATGAAAAAGGTGAGTGGTGCCTTTCAGGTTAAACAGACGATGATTTGAAAGGCACAAAGCAGCCTTACTGATTCATGTAAGGAGCCCTGTGCATGTGTATGTACATGCGTGTACACATGTGTGTTCATGCCTGTATAGACTAATGTATTCTCTCACTCTCACCATGGTTTTTGAGTCAAGTTCTCCCACTGAATTTGGCTGGAGTGCATGGCCGGCCAGCAAGCCCCAAGAACCCTCACTCTCTGTCTCCCAAGCATAGTGATGACAGACACATGAGTCACACTTAGCTTTTTATTGGGACAGTTGGTGATCTGAACACAAGTCCTCATGCTCGCATGGAAAGTCCCTTTCTGACTGAGCCATGTCCTGAGCTCCAGGAAATCTTTTCACTGAGTCACGCTTGCTGGATTAGCAACTTAGTGTCTTTTTCATTTAATAACCAGCACTAAAAGCATTCTTTCTTAGTAAGCTTTTATTCTCTTGTTTCTTTTCAGAGTCACTTCTATCATCCCTGTGATAGGAAAGCAAACTCAACCAGGACATTGATTAAACTTTGCACTCAAAGAGCACTGATCCAGGACCAATACTCTGCGGTGCTAAGTGTCCTTGTAGCCATTGCACTGGTGCTCAAGTCACAAATGAACAAGGTATTTCTAGAGGCACTTCTGTGAAAATAATTTCAAATATCGCTATGAGATGGCATTTCCTCGACAAAGAAAGGCATGCTAACATTCTAAATTATCTATAAAATGTCCAGGCAGCCACAGGAGTTTCTTAAGAAGGATCTAAACTTAGAAGTCTTACTCAGGCGGATGTATCTACATCGAGTGAGTGAAACATGTTTCTATTTTTAATATCTAGTGGGCTATAGACTTTTCTGAGAAGTGACCTATTACTCCACAATTTCCTTAGAAGTTTTAATGCATTTAATTAGCAAAGAAAAGACCATGCGAAGCCAAAGGGACCACAAGCCTTGTCTTGGGGCTAATTTCTTTCCTGCTCACTAAGGTTTCCTTTCATCCTCTTTCACCCTAAATTTGACTTTGTCACTATTCTAAGCCACAGGGAACTTAGTTCAATGAACTCAGGATAAGCATCCATTGTTTGGCCTTCAAGCTAACCAAAGGGTTAGTTTACAAGCTATTCTGCTAGGCTCCTTCCAGGAATTAAAAATGGCTTATGTCATTATCTGCCACTATTACTGCCAGGTATGGCTTATGAAGGGCTGCTTGTCACCCTACTTCTCTCTCTTTCTCTCTTTCTGTCCCCACATGTTCCCGGACAGTCTATCTTTCTCTCTTTCTGTCCTTCTTTCTGTCCTCTCTCCTTCTCTACCCTCCATGGCTCTGCTACAGTCTGTCTGCCTCTACCCTTTCTCCAAGGCCTCACTCCCCTCCTCGTCCCCCCAAATAGACTTCCTTTATATTAGGTCTTTTCAATGGCATGTCTCCTTAGCATGGGCCTACAAGTACCACGCCAACTCTGCCACTGTCGCATTGTATTTCATAACACAAAGACCATACAGGCAAAAAATAAATAAAAAGGAAATCAGTGGTTCCTACAAATCCACCTTATAATCCGATGGACAGTCCTCAGTCCCTGTCACATTCCTTTGGGAATTTGAATGCTACACCCCAATTTATTGAAAAACGGAGGGTTAGACTCCTATTTGTAAGAGAAGTTGTGTATTTTTTAAAACATATACATGTACACACACAAGTACACACTTCAACAACCCACTGTGGTCCCTAAGTGGGCTAATCTTGTCACATGAAATTTTGAAATTCTCATGTGACTTGGTGTCTTAATCTTGCTGTCCTTTAACTTTGAAAGAATGTCATGTAATGTTGTTTTAAGAAACAGGTTAAAGTCAGGATATGGGAGCCTCAAAAATATAAAGAGTAATCTAAATATGTTAGCTAATACAGTTCAAATGATTAGAGAAAACACCAAGAAAAAACCGCTAATGTTTCAAAGTCATGGTAGAGTCATCGGAGCAGAAATGCTAGGGGTAGCAGTGGCAGTGACCTCAGTGTCAATTGTAATTGATTTGGTTATCATACTCTTACAAGGCCTATCTCAGATTAGGCGCTGAATGATTTTAACATATTAACTCATTTAATTCTCAAAGTGACATGAGTACTGATGTTGCTCTTTTGACGTTATCATGAAGAGGCAGATACGGTGAGGAGTAAATTTAAAGTTTTTATAGAGGGAGGGGGTTGATGAACAAGATCTTACCCTGGGGCACAGTGTGGCCCAGACTGGCTTTAACCTCGTGGGGATCTCCCTTCACTATCTTTTTGAGTATTGGAATTGTAGGTGTGAACCTCCTCATCTGACTAAGGTCAAATAATAAACTTAAAAGCACGTATCTGAGGGTTGGAGAGATGTCTCAGTAGTTAAGAGCACTGTCCCCTGCAGAGGCCTGGGATTCAGTTCCCAGCACCCATATGGCTGCTCACAGTTGCCTATATATAATTTCAGTTCCAGGATATCCCAACACCCACCTCTGAGTTCTCCTACTGGGCACATTCGTGTTACCTTTATATACCTGCCGGTAAAACACTCATACACATTAAATTAATGTAAGTAAATAGTTTTAAATGTGATTATATAACTTTCTTTGTATTTGATGAAAGGTCAACTACTGTATATAATTATGATGCTTAACCTCAATTGTCAGGTTATAATATGCAGAGCTACCTAGGAGCCAAACCTCTGGTATGTTTCTGAGGGATGATTTAGATCAGGTTAACTGAAGGGAGACAATCCTCCCATTGTGGCTGGCCACCATACCATGGGCAGAATGAAAAGGAGCAAACAAGCTGGGTAACAAGGATTCAGCACTCTCTGCTTCTGGCTACTTAAGCCACAGTAAATCATTCCTTCTTGAGTCATGTCTGTCTGGCCAGGTTTTTTTTTTTTTTTTGTCACCAAAACAAGAAATATAACTAATAGAATCATGTACAAGGGGATCTTCTAATTAAACCCCTTCTGAGTTTTTTAATAGCTAGAGATATCAGAGTATACAAAAGCAAACCCAATGGAACTACAGAGACATTAAAAAGTCTACCTACTTGCTGGAAGATGTGTGCTAAGGATATGTAGAAATCGACACAGACCATTCACAGGCACCAAAGAGTAGCAATCCCATTCTCAAGCTGAAATACAGCTGGCTTAGGGTGAATTACAAATGTCTAAAAGCAAACCCAAATGATACTTTAAAAAACACTTGTAGATATTTTCTTACTAGAAGAACAAACCATAATCATAATTGGAAAAAAATTCCCAGACAGGACTGTACTGAAACATGCTGTTTGCTGAAGAAGGATTGGTAGAGGACATTTATCCTCAAATGTTCATGGAATTAAAAAAAAAAAAGAACAAAAAAAAAACCCAGAGGTGACAAGTTAAACATTCAACCAGGAGACACTGGGAGAACAGAAGTGTGAACCCCTAAACCGTAGAGGATAAGAAATGAGAAGAGAGCAGAAATCAATAAAATACATAGTACAAAGAGACAATGGAAAATGCAAACATGGATAGAAAACTGCCTGAAATTGTGTACACCAAATCACTATCAAGCTGTGGTGAAGGGAACGATATCTGAGTCTGTGAGAATGGATGGAAAAATGAGGAAAACATTGTATTATATGTACATATGTTATTTAATTTTTATATGATATGCATTTGCTTTAGTATTAAAGCAAACCTGTGAAGAATAAAAATATTGTATGAGCCACTTGACCGAAGATGGAAAGAGAAGAGCGAGGAGCAGCTGAGGAGAGGAAGGTTAAGCTGTGACGGTAGGCACAGCCGGGTGTGCCGGGCTCATCGTGGCTTCTCCGTGTCTGCTCCCTCGCTCGTCCAGAGCTCTGATGTCTTCTCTGCTGTCTTGCTGGAGTCGTTCTGCTGTGTCCTCTGCTTCCTAGTGTCATCTGTCTAACTACAGACACTTAGAAGAAAACACATACGATTAGATCCAGACACAGCAGAGCAGTGGAGGTATTGGAATATCCTCTGGGTGTTCTCATTTCAGCAGCCGACTGGATCTCCAAGCACCATGATGTCACGCAACAGGGATGAAGGGGAGATCACGGAATCACTCAGCGGATATTCTCTGAATGCCTTGATGGTGATTAATTTTATGCATATGGAAAGCAAAAACAAAAACACATTGGAGTAGGGCTTGCGGAGTGGCTATTATTTGACCCCAGTTTGACCCTGAAAAGCTTATAGAGTATGAAGACAGAACTACACAAATCTGCCTTCTGATCTTCACGCACATACTGCGATAGGGCCATACACGCGCACATCCACACCCACACTAATAGTTAAATATTCCTTTAAAAATTAAAATCAAAATTTCCCCATGAGTATGACACCTTAACTCTTCAGTTTGGGGGATTTGTTTGCTTGCTTGCTTGACGGGTTGGTTTTGTTCTTGCATTTGTAAAGGTAGTTGAGACAGGAACCAGCTACTCAGGAGCCTGACCTAAGAAACTGGCTTGCTCCTTAGGTATTTGAGGCCAACCTGTGCAGTCTAGGGAGACTTCCATTTCAGAGAGAAGTTGAGGGACGTGAATGGGGGATGGACAGGAAGCAAGAGGCGGGGAGAGAAAAGGAAGATCTCACAACAGAGGTAAGGAATATGCAACAGTTGTGGACTTTGTTATATTGCCATCATAGCATGAAAGAATAAAGGACAGCAGGCAATACCCTTCATGGACAACAATGTTTAAGACGATATTATCAAGATTTTAAAAAATGGAAGCTCTCAGAGAGCGTGGACAAAATTTCAGACATCCCACCAGTCAGAGCAGACGCAAATGCCCTGAGCTGGTAGGAGAGACCTTAGTGCATGAGACCGTATAGTAAAGGCTGTCGTTACTGCAGCGTGGGATTGGGGAGGGGCACGGGACATAGAAACTGTGAGGAAAAAAAACAGCATCTCTATCCTCAAGCTTCGGAACTGGACCTGAGTGATTTTACCCTTATATAGCACAGAGAAAGCATTCTGGGAGCAGAGGACTTTCTCTGAGTTTTAAATGTTCAACATCTTTTTTATAGTTACCATCTTGATTACTCTCTAAGTTGTTAATTTTTCTTCCTAAACTGATACAGTCTGTGCCTCTTTAATATCCAGTTTGTCATGCTGGAAACTTGTCCTTTTGCTTAAGTTTTACGTTCAATGGATAGAAAGCCTGGTGGGCTACTGTCTCCCTTCCTCACAGGAAAGTGCCCAGGGCTGACGTCAGACCAGTCTCTGACTCTGTTCATACAAGGACCACTGGGAGTCTGTAGGACACTCTGGTTTATTGCTCTTGACATGTCATGTCCATTACACTTAACAATGCCTTGCTTGCTGCCACATTTTGTACTCACTGAACCATGTGAGGGAGCTTACAGGACACACAAGATTACCCCCAATTTGAGATCTTTGCCAAAGTCAAAGTGGGTAGAATGAGCAAAGAAAAATCCAGGGGGCCAATGTACAGGGCACAGAACCTTTCAGGAAGCCTAACTAACCATGTGCTTTAAATTGAATATGTAAAACATGGGTCCAGCTGGGTGGCCATAGGCGTAATCAGCAGAAGCAGAGGGACTTCGTCTGCATCCATCTATCCATCACCCCATGATGACACTCAAAATCAATGCCTCCCCCTGTGAACCAGGAAGCTACATGATTGACAAGTCGAGGACACACATTCCCTTTCATTTCTATCACGAATACCTTGAGTAATCGAGTAAATTGCATATTTGATTTTTCCCTTCCTTTCACTTAGGTTTTCTGCCCTGGCTTAAGGATATACCAGGCAGCTACTATTTTTGAATAGTCAATACTAAACTTGTGGTGATGTAAACGAGCCAAGACAAATTAACTCAGGTCAGGGAAAAAAACATTGCCCAAGCCCTGTATCTTTCTAAGATTTTTAAATCCCAGATCACTGGTTCATCTCTTCTAACTCAATCATAATCGAGGAGTATTAAGCCAATTTGGAGATCAGACTCCCAGCAGCAAAACTGTCTTGAACACAGCCATCATCTTGAATGTAAATGACATGATTCTCCAGGAAAGAAAGGCTTACCACAAAAATGGTACCTTCTCCCTGTGGAGGAAAAACTGACACCCGAGTTTTAGATGTACTTAATTAGAACTGCCCATTCAGTAAGGCAGAAAATTAGCATCAGAGAACATTGACGGCAAGAGGAGGAATGACTCGAACAGGCCTGCTGGGAGCTGCACAAACCAGATGAGAGAATTAGGGAGGCCACCAGGTCTGCAGCTGTGCGACAGGGGACTGCCACTTCACAGGGGCAAGAATTCAGAGTTCACCTAAAGCTGACATTTCTATGGTTTAATCAGTCCTCCCTCGGCATGGAAAACCTCAACCGCGTTTGACTCAATCGTCTCGAATGAGCTCTTTGCACTGTTATTTTTCATTGTGTGGTTGTAAAAAAGATAAACCTTGGGCTTCAGACAGGGCTCAATCAGTAGTACTGTGCTTCCTGCCAAATCATAAGGGTGTGATTTCAGTCCACTAGAGACCAAGTTCAAAGTAAATGTCAAGAATAGCAGCATCCACTTGTAATTCCAGTGCTGGGGAGGCAAATATAGGCAGATTCCAGGGGCTCAATGGACAGAAAGCTTACCCACTTGATGACCTCCTGGTTCAGTGAGAGACTGTGTCACAAAACCAAAAGTAAGGTGGAGAGCAATAAGGGAGACAACCAGTATCAACCTCTAGACTTCATTTGCATGCACACACATGCATACATACATACATACATACATACATACACACACACACATAGAAGCATACACAGAGGTACACATAGAAAACATTGATTGAATGTATCCACATTTTGAATGTATCCACAAGTATTTACATACTTGGTTTCATATCTCCCTGCCCTCCTCACTCTCTTTCTCCCTCTCCTTCCCTTTCCCTCCCTCTCCCTCCCTCTCCCTCCCTCTCCCTCTCCCTCCCTGTTCCTCTCCTCTCCTCCCCTCCCCTCTGGGTTGTATACTGGAATACATGTACCTGTAAGTGCCCATGCATATGTGTGTCTGCCTTTCTGGAGGCCACATGTGGGTGTGGTCTCTTCAGCTGCTTTCTGCTTCATTTTTGAGATCGGGTATATCATTAGACCTGAGCCAGAAGGGCTAGCCAACAGCCCTGGGGATTCCATCTCTACCTTCCCAGTGCTAAGATTATGGTTCTTTGCTGGTTTCCCAACTTTTATGTGAACACTGGGGATTCAAACTCAAGTTCTCATGCTTTTACAACCAACAATTTAGGGGATAATACATCTCTCTCTAGACCCTGAGTTATAGTTTCCTTTCCAGTCACTGTGGTAAAATATCCAACTGAAAAGCAAAGGTTACAGTCCTTCATTGCAACGAAGTCAATGTACGAACCTGAAGCAGCTAGTCCACTGTCAAGAGCAGACAGAGAATGAATGCATATACCCCTACTATTCGGCTTGCTTCGTTCTTATGAAATCCAGGACCCAGAGCCATGGAATGATGCCACTCATAGTGGCCTGAGTCTTTCCATATCGATTAATATAATCAAGACAGTCTCATGGACATATATCCCCAGGGCAACCTGATCTAGACAATCCCTCATTAATACTCAATTCCTAGGTGGGTCTAGATCATGTCAGGGGGACAGACAAAACTGCCCATCACACCAGCATGTTGTTTTTAAACATTGTCTAGTTCTAGCCTATGTTTCTAGGAGTTTTAAGGAACCATGTCTTCTGTTTATCTCTGAAAGTTGAGGCAAGTCATCCTGGTATGAGGCTCCTAGTCAGTGCTAGCATTTTGGTCTATTTTGATAAAGATAAAATGGTTTGAACTTTTTTATTATCAGGGACCCATGAGAGGTTATGAAATTGTGAGTGGTTCAATTATTCTGCTTTTCCGCTACAATCTTCTCAAGAAGAAATGCTCATGAAAATCTCTTCAGTGAGTGTGTACAAAGAAGGGTCATCCTGGCAACCCCATGTTACCCTGTTTCCCATTAGCTCCATTTACTCACTGCTCAATCTTTACCCACCTGAAAATCTTCTCGAAGAGTTGATCTGATTTTTCTGCTTTACATTGTTGATAGAATCTCTGTGACTTGCCTATTCAGAACCTTTTTGAAAATAACCTATGTGATGTGTTAATCAATTAATTGCATATGTGCATACATATATATGTGGGATATAGGCATGTGTTATGGTGTGGATATGCAGGTCAGAAGACAGTTTGCAATAGTTACCACGTACATTCTGGGAACAGAACTCAGATCCTTTGTCCACCTACTCTCTTACTGTTTTTTTTGTTTGGTTGGTATTGTGTGTGTGTGTGTGTGTGTGTGTGTGTGTGTGTGTGTGTGTGTGTTTGTATTTTAGGAGTTCTTTTTTGTTAGTTGTCACATCTAGAGTCATCGAGATATTGATTCTTTTCAACAAGTAAAATGGCCCTCAAACTTACATCGTAGGGTAATGCTACAAGGCATGGGGATCATACTTAATAGGATAAAAGTGAGAAGGTGGGTTGGATACCTTGGCAGGCCTATGACAATATGTTCCCCTGAGAAATTATGTGATACAACAGATCCGGTGCAAGAGGTTTATTGGGGCAAGGGGAGAGCGAACTCGGGGTTGGAAGAGAGATAGAGGCAGACAAATAGGGAAACAGAAGGACGGGACATAGAGGGAGAAGGAAAGCAAAGGGGATCTGGAATGGTTGGAAGCCCTTTGATCAGAAGCACACAGGTAGCTTACCTGGCTAGCTTCTGGAGAGCAGGCCAGTGGGATCACCTACATACTAACGTTCATCCTATTTTGTTTAATTGAAAGGAATGAGGAACTAGAAAGGGAAGATGGTGAGGCAGGAATGAAAGTGTTGTGTTCTTTAGACTATTTCCTGCTGCCTGAAGACAATGACATCTTTGCAGACCTTAAGAAAATTGGGATGGTGGTCAAGTCCTGGGAGAGCTGGATGTTTTGCTCATTGTCCAGGCTCTGTGGGACTATCTTGGGCTAGGAAAGTGCAGACTGAGTTGAAGCAGTCTGAGGATAGACCATGTAGAGCTAGCCACTTTGAAGCTGTGTTGGATGAAGATTTGGGGAAACACCTGGATCTGGCAGGATCCTGGAACATACATGTGTCTACATAAATTAGGTGCAGAACATAATGTTAAAGACTTTAGGAAGAAAATAGTTCTTAGGCATATATTTGAAACATTTAGGTCCAAGCTAGTTGTTTTGAGGGCCATACCCAAACCAGAGTATAGGCAGTAGGTAGGGGGAACCGTAGGCCATTGATTGACAGTGGTATTTATCTGGAGTCCTTGTGAACCATGAGGGATGGATTCAAGTCCATTCCCTGAAGCTACAAGAATCTTTTTACGTTTTCACAAAGAGACAACTTTTAGATATGTTAGCATTACCATTGCTTTTAATCTGTACTGAAACCTGTATTGTACCAAAAGGCAGGAGACTCACTCCTTTGTGTCATTGTAGAAGTTTGGAAAATGATTTAGAGTTAAAAGCAAAAAACACTCTTTAAGGAGAGCTTAGGGAAGACAGAGTTTTCCATGGAGCAGAAGGGGCAAAAGCTCACTTGATCTTGATTTTCAGAAGGTGAAAAAGGGGCTTCTTCCTGCTCTACTGAAGACTGGGTGTTTATGAAACATTTTTAAGTCTATACTTAGAAGACAACCAAAGAAAATTCAAAATCTTGAGCTTCTGACTCTAATAGTAGTAGCACTTAACCAGAGCTAGATTAATAGTTTATCAGTATTCCATTGACTAATGTTAAAAGTCAGAACTCTTGAAATCCTAATACAATAATAGTAGCATAGGGAGTGAAGAAAATCCAAGGTGGTTTTCATTCCTTTTATAGACTTTAAATCACCCTCTTATGGCCATTTAAGTTTCACATCCTCCAACCTTCTCGATGTGCATTTTACACACCTTCTTAGACCCTGAAATGCTTTCTTAGATCCTCCCAACTTAAGCTTTCATTCCCTCAGACTTTACAGAAACTACATTTATTTTTTTCTATCCAAGCATTTAGACAAGGTGGTTGATAACTGGGAGCAGCCCCTGTAAAGGGAGTTTCTTTAAAGAAATGGGGAGTAAAAAGTTACTCTGAGGTCTGCTTGGTGAATTCATCTCCTTTCTGAGTCTGGTAATGAGGGAAAGTGTATCTAGACCTAGAAGTAGCAGCCCTAGGAGCGTGAGGCCCGAGACCTTATTTAATTTTTACACTTGAAGAGAACTGAGAAGGCAGCCAAAACCTTGGTTGTCGCTGTTAAATTAGCCAATCACTAGCCTAGTCTTCAACTTCATCGGAGACCCGAGAAGGACACATGTCATCTGAATAGGACTGAGCAGCTTCTAAATCTATTAAAAATGGCACAGACTGACCAGCCTGTGGACTAGAAACTTGGGGGAACTGTCCTACCTTGTCTAGGCAAAGCTGAGCAATCAACTCCCCAGTTTCCTGCTTTTCCACAGTTCGGAGAGTATGCTGTCAGCGGTTGAGGTAAAGGGCAGTCTGTCTGTCTGCTTACTTGCTTGTTTTGCCAATTTAAAGGAAGCTCCAGGTAGAAGGTATTCTGCATCTAGCATCTTCTTTGGAGAAGATTAGGGGTGTTTCGAGGAGCGGATGTATACTTTCACAAAGAGCTTTTTTATCAAACATTTTAAATGCCATATTCTGCAGATCTCTGAAGTGCTTGAGGACTATCTAGCTATCTAAACTAGATCTAAGTAGACAAACGTTGCTGGTTATGTACTTTGAAAATACATACAGGAGGCTAAATAAGACTTTTTCTTGTGATTACTTACATTAGATCTTAGTGTGACTACAACCATAGTTCTGATTATTTATAGGTAACTGACTGCCAATGTGCTTTTCTTAATTATCCTTAATAGGTTACAATAATTCAGTAGTTTTTCATAAGACTAGGACTTTAAGTTTTGCCTTAAAAGTCATGATTTTCAAGTTGAAGCTCTTTTAAGGTCAAAATAAAAATTTGATCATAGATACGGGTCATACAGAAACTGACAAATTTACTAACTCTTTAATACTGCACATTGATAGGTCATTGTAGTTTTCTGTATGGCTAGTTTACCCAAATAGCTAAATCTTAAAAAACAAAGGAGCTAGACAAATATTACTGGGAACAGAGTATACCATAGGAGTTTATAAATCTTGATTATCAAATATACCTTTTTGTCAAGCATATGTTGTAACTTAAATAAATTTTATAGCAGCTTGGTTTGGAGCAATTAGAAAAGCAGTTAAACATACATCTTAAATTAGCTTTTGTTAATCTAAATAGACCCTTATAGCCTTGAAACTTCATCATTATATACAGTGTATTCTAAACCCGAATTGAGTCATGTATACAGTATATTGTAGCAAATATAACCTTAAATTTCTATTCACACAAAAGTCCATACCAACCTAAAATATTCGAGTCTTGTTGCTTTCTTAGCCTAAAAGGCTATATAATCATAAACACAGAATTCATTATGACTCAGAAATTTTACAATCGTTTCTTTATACCATGTGGTCATCTTAAGGCAGTAAAGTTACATGACAGGCTGCCAGCCATGTGGTCGCTATTATCATAATGAGGTCACCAGCCAGGATGAAAGAGGGCCACATGGTTGCTGTCTAAAAATAATTGTTTTCTAGTAGATCTATATATAATTTTGAAAATGAGAATCGGATGCACATATACACACAGAGTTAAATCCAAATTATATGCACACATATAAAGAGTTGAATCTGAGCTACATATACACATATATAGAGTTGAATCATACACACATATATGTATATATACATATATATTTAATTATTATAAGTGTTTTGTTATAAGTTTAAATGTAAGCAAGTAAGGGGTAGAGTACTTTTGATGGGTATGTCATTGTATACCCTGAAAATTTATGGCTCACAACAGATCTGGTGTAAGATTTTTATTGGGGAAGGGAGAGAAGTGGGAACATAGAGAGAGATAGAGATAGACGTGCAGAGAGACAGAGAGAGAGAGAACGGGAGAGAAGAACACAGGAAAGAAGTCAGAGAGGACAGAGGGACAGATATGAGGTGACTGGAGGCCCTTTCATCTGCAGCACACACCTGGCGTATCTGACAACTGCAGATGATGACATAAACAGCAACTAGGACCCTGAAACTGGTCATTGTACACTAACAATACTCAATGCTACTAATGGATTATACAGTGCCAAATTGCTGTCTTCCTTGTGTGATCTTACCCTTTCCAAAATTGCCACTTGAAAAGATAGAAACACACACAGAGAGAGAAAGAGAGAGAGAGAGAGAGAGAGAGAGAGAGAGAGAGAGAGAGAGAGAGAGAGAGAGAGAGAGAGAGCTTTCTGCTTTTGCTTTTGCTTTCTAACACCTGCTACTCCGGAGTCTGAGGCAGAAAATTCCAAAATCAAAACGTGCCTGGCCAGTGTAGAACCAGTCAGCTGTAAGCTGGGACAGTTAGATCTTGTCTCAAATAGAAAGGGGATATGGTGGTGGAGTACTTACATTGTGTGTACAGTACGAGAGAGAGAGAGAGAGAGAGAGAGAGAGAGAGAGAGAGAGAGAGAGAGTGAATTTGTTTTCTCTGTAAATGGCTACTGAGACAGGGATAACAAGTAAACCGAATCTGAGGATACTTCTGAAACCATTCCCAGCCTAGGCTGAAGCAATGAGAAGGGCTTTCAGTTCCCTGTGGCTCCGAGGACTCTTTCTATGACTAGGAGCTCATAAGCACTGCCATTTAGAACTGAGCATGCGGGGTCGCTCTTAACGCAAACTCATTTCTCTCCTGTGGTTTGCGTCCTTCATCCTTCCTGTTTCCCATTATAAATGAGCAACCCTGCCTGTGGTCCCCCACCCCCGTCCCCACCCCTAGCTGGGTCCTTGCAGGCCTGACTGAACTGCTTCGTTGACCTGTCGCCTCCCCGGATCACACAAGCACATTACTCCAGCATGGCAACCATTTCGTCCACAGAAGCAGCATTTATAGAAAAAGCCTTTGCTCAGCTTTCATGCAATCTAGGTTGCAGACCTATTTCGTAACATTAATTCTCTCCCTCAGCCACGGCCACATCAATTCGGCACTTTACAAACTATTTCAGGGATCCGATTTATCAGGGCTGACAGCGCTGCGAGCTGAAATAAACAGCGCTGCCTCAGCCTAGCGCACTCCGTGGTTCCTATTTATCATTATTTAATTCAAGGGCCTAAAATTCTCTGACATTATTAATAGTAAGATGAATCACTGGAAAACTACAGAATCTGTGACCAACGAGGCTGAAATAATCTATTTTAGTGAAAGGTCTATGTGGAATTGTAGTGTCTGATGGCCGGGTTGGCTGTCATTAGTGGATACGCATGCATGGGTAGTGAAGGACGCAGGCTTGTTGCCTATGCAGACTGGGACTTCGCTGCCTAAGCCTCTGCACACAGTTTACAGCAACAGGGTCCTAAGAGGGATGTGTGGAGACAGGAGAGCAACAAGAGACAGTGTCGTTCCCCTGTGTTTGTCACTGCATTCTAAATGTCTTTTGCACTTTGTTAACTTTGAGTTGGAACTTAGGTGGGAACTGGGTCTGGAAATCTATTAGTTAATGAGAACCAGACTACTTAGTTTCTCTAGAGACCAACATTACCAAATACTCAAATACATTGCAGTTCCTGGTTTCTCTTCTCTTGAAAGTCCCATGTTACCTTTTCGTTGTTGTTGTTGTTATTGTTGTTGTTGATTTAGAGTAAAAGATACTTTCTCTCTTAAAATATAAGTGGCGTTGCTTTTAAAATAAAAACACAATAGAAAGGAATTTTCTCTGCCCTTATTCTAAGGTTCAGAGGAAAGGAAAAACTACAGAAGGGATTATTTCTGGTATAGGTTAATGGTCTTTAACAAAAGCCATGGAGCAGATAACAATAGAGCAAGCCCTCAAATAATAACATGTTTCTTTTTTTAAGCCTAGAAGGATAATCTACATAAAAGAAAAACCTTTTGAAGTGATCTTTAAATGTTATAATTTTAGAGTTGACCCAAGCTCTATCAAGTAGGATTAAAATTAAGTCTTCCCAATCTTAAATATTTGATGGGAAAGAAAGTGCTTGACTTTTCCCAGAAAAACCTTCCAGAAGGATGATTTCTTATAATTTGCTCTCACTCACTCTACAAATGTGAGCCCATGTTCTCAAGGTATATTTTCTGGGGAGAAGAAATACAACTGGACAATTTATCTTATTATGTAATATATATAGCTCTTTTATTTTCCCGTTAACAGGCCCAGTGTATGCAAGGGAGTTGTCCAAAGAATGAGAGCTGGCTAACTATTTGCCATAGTTACTGATATTTCTTAGGGACAACTTTCACCAAGTTCAGCACTGTGTTGTTTGAATATTTAGTCCTTCTTTGAGCATGTAATTTGGTAAAGAATAAATCCTCCATCTTCCAGACTGTGTAATATCAACACTTTTTATCATGTCTCTGTATTTCATTTATGGTGATACTAAATTTATTTTAATTAATAAATATAAATAATACCTCTTGACACATTTGAGGGAAAGGATATCCCAATTTTTGACACACCAGAAGAGGACATCAGGTCCCATTACAAATGGTTGTGAGCCATCATGTGGTTGCTAGGAATTGAACTCAAGACCTCTGGAAGAACAACCAGTGCTCTTAACTTCCATAACCTATGTAGCATGATGTGATGTTTTGATTCATGTAAACAACATAGAACAATTAAATAAAACTAATGAGTATGTCTATTGTTTTACCAATGTGTGTGTGTGTGTGTGTGTGTGTGAGAGAGAGAGAGAGAGAGAGAGAGAGAGAGAGAGAGAGAGAAGGGCACTAAAAAATCTACTCTTTCAATAATTTGAAAAATACTCTATTAGCACCATGGTCAGCATACCCTGGAAACCATTAGTAAACTTCACTGCTCCAGTCTCAGTGAGTATTGGTACCCCTCTCAGCATCCCCTCCCCAGTGTTCTTGCTTCATCACCTTCTTTTTACTCTACTTGGATGAGATAGAGGGGTCGTTCAGTTGTTTGGTTAGTTGGTTGGTTGGTTAGTTGGTTAGTTGGTTAGTTGGTTGGTTTGGTTGTTTGATTGTTTGGTTGGTTTGGTTGGTTTGGGTTGGTTGGTTGGTTGGTTGGGTTGGGTTGAGTTGGGTTGGGTTGGCTTTGGTTGGGTTGGGTTGGGGTTTAGTTGGTTCTACTTCATCTGTAAGTCAGCAAGACAATGTGTGACTGTCTATACCAGGAATCAGACCTAATGCAGAGTCCCACCATGTGTTCTCAGTTTCTTCTTCAGTGTCCCCTTGAAGGCCACACAGAGTCAAACTAAAAGAAAGAGCTTAAAATTGCCCAAAGTAAAATTCCCTTAGTTATAATAATGTCATCTCTTCCTCTAACATCTACCTTATTCTATATTTTCACTAGAAGTTTTATTGGGCTTCTATCAGGGCAATGCTGGAGAAATGGTTAAAATGAATCAATTCACACATTTACATTTGTACTACGACACTGTGCCTTTACCCACCCCACTTCAGGAGTAAGCGAGACTCTGAGTAGAGGATGAATATACTTACTTCAGTATCTGGAGCTACATGAAAAACTCTTAAAAGTCATCACTCTACCCTAACAATGGGATTCAAGATCTAAAGACTAATCATCCAGGACCTTTGCTAGAGTCTGAGAGACTTGAGGCCACAGGGTCATCTCTTTCCTCCAAAACCAGAGGGAAAAAAATTGGAGGATCTAGACAAACACAGTCTATCAGCTCTGTGTAGAATGATGGGTCAAACATGGCAGAGAAACTGACATCCACAGACCAGGTACTTGAAAACAGCTGAGATTAATCGGCAAAATGCATGCTGGGTAAGAACAGCCAGGCAATGAAGCAGAGAGACAGAAGTGATTAGAAAGACTCAAAAGGAAATGTGACCCCTTAAATCACTACCTGAACAATGGTATTTGTATGGACTTATCAACAGAGTGGGTTACAATGAAAATCTATGTCTCCCCATCATTCTCCCATCGTTCTTTGCTTATTTACTCCTCTGTCTACCGAGACTTTGCTTTTCCCTATCAAATCTTGATTCAATGCTAAATTGTGTTCAAAATCGGAATAGTCATTTCAAGTATTACTCATTATTATCTTGCTTTCTCCAAGCAAAAGGGAGAAATACATATTAGTGAGTTAAAGATGTATGTGTGTTCTCAATAACAATCCAGTTATTTGTGTACTCATGTAAGAACTGAATTTCTAGTTAATTCCTACAGATATAGGATTGAATCTTAAACAGCATTATAATAATATATTTATTGTTTTGAACAACTAAAATATTTCAGTTAATTTAATTCTCTTATAATTTTTAATAGTTGTCATGTGACTATTTAAGATTATCAGTAAAAAAAAGGCCATCAAAAGAGGAAAGAAGTACTAATTCCCTATTAGCTTACTAGTGATCCCAAGTAGTTAAACTCACAAACTCTTAAATTAATGTGAAATTTTATATGCAATATGATATACACATCCTACATATAGTTTTACATACATAGTTAAAGATAATAGGCATAATTTCACCTTTTAGTACATAGTATATTAGATGTCAATTTCCAAATAATTATTTATTAAATAAATTTCTTCATATTAATCTTTTACCTTTAAAAATCTCTCATCTTTTCCCCGGTACTAAAATTTCAGTGTCCTAAAATGAAAATGAAAATATTTCCTGTACCTGTGATTTTCTTTGATTTTTAAGTTTTTCACTCTTTAACTGTTTTATATATGCATGTGCTAGATTTTTTTGTCACTTTCCCTCCACCCCATACCTGTATCTATCTCTACCTTCATATTCTGAACAACTCATAGAGCCAAAGTGAGTAATGGGTGTTATGAAGCCCTCCCCCACAAGTGGTAAATTGGTGACAGGCACAATGTGTACAGGTAACCAAGACTGTGGAGGGTGCAAGGAATAGCTGCTTCGTATCTTGAAGATACTGCTCTCCAACCTCTGGCTTTTACATCCTTTCTGCTCCTTTTTCTTTGGTGTTCACTCAGTTTCATAGGGGTGATGGATATCCAGTGAGGGTGAACCTCACTGGAGGTCTCTCTGTCAGCAGCTACTTATTCTCCACACATTGAGAAGTTGTGAGTTTCTGTGCTAACTGCTGCCCACTGCCAAAAATCTTCTCTGACGGCAGCTAAGAGCAGCATTCATTTATGGGTAAAAACCTGGCTATTTAAAAAGAAATTTGACACCTTCCTGCAATAAAGTTTATTCATTAATAAAATTTTCAATAGTCAGATATTAAAATAATAATCCTTTATCTATAATTCAATTTTATTTTTGCCATTTATATGTATTTATTCATGTCTCCAGTTTCCTGTTCTGTTTTATAAATAACAGCCTCGCAGGGTCCAGAAACCTAAGCCTCTCCTGGTCTGCTGCAGAGTGTCACCAGTCCTGGGTTATTTCATTTTTCATTAGCACTGTCCCCAAGGGAGATCCGTGAGAGAGACCGGAGGTATAGCTCAAATCAACCAATTTGCTTCTCATTAACTTCCCTGATGAAAAAAAATCTGATGGAAAGGGAATTTGTAACTATTAATTTGGGTGAAATCTGAATAGCGTCTGTTGCTCTCACCCATCTGTGTTCTGCTAGCTCCAGGTTAACGGAGGAAAATGAGAGTCAGCTCTATTCATCTTCCCTATGAATCTTTCCTCTCTCACACTCCGAGATTGGTAAAGAGTGATCAGTTAAAACTCACCTTCACATTTTTTAAAGTTTTGCTAAAGGAGAGAATAATAAAAACAAAAACAAAAACAAAAAACACTTGTAAAGATCTTTCTGTGATTCTTTCGGACTTCAATAGTGACAGTTAAATGTATGGGCCACAGTTCGTCACCAGAGAAAGGACACAGAGACAGGCTAGCATGGCTTCTATTCTAAAATTCCACAGTCAAGGACATTTAAAATCTGAAATACTTCCTCTTACTACATTTGGCAGAAATACTAGATTAAAATAAATAAATGGTAAAGCCCATCTTATGCCCACATGATATACAAGTCTCTACTTCTTAGATCATGTGACTACATACACTTTCCTTAGCATAAATCTCCAGGGACCCCTGTCACTGGTGGCTACAGATTAGTTATTCTCTAAGTTCCTGTGGATGGTAAACCCCTACATCAAACACTAGGTTAGTTTCTCAAAAACCTCTTTTCACATTCTATCAGTAGACCAACACATAACCTTGTTTGGTACATCGTCTATGTGTAGACAGGATGGTAAGTATGGTGGGTTCTTTGACTTGAATGAAACAGACAAAAGTTCTCTCATGCCTGAGCAAAGCTTGTCTAGCACAAATGGTTCCTCCATAATGCATGTCTCACACTTGTGCTTACCAACAGAGCACAGTGCCAGAAGTAACAAAACCAGCAAGAAAATGACCAAATTCAAAACCTAGGACTACAAACAGCACGTAGAGCTTTGTTCACAATGGAAAATCTGGAGAGGCCACTTTGTTTCATTTTATGTGTTCCTTTTCCTACTGTTCTGTACAACAACAGACCTCATGAGATCATCTTCAGGTCTACATGTAAATAAGTGAGAAACTAAGACTTGCAGATCACAAGATATATTTTTTTCTGGTTTAGTGCTATTAGCTATGATACTCGTGGTTAGGATTAATAGTGGCATCACTTCCCTAGCACTGATTCCAGATCTATAAACAGTTTGAAACTGTAAGATCTCTTTATGTCCTCACACACAATAGCCAGGGTCTTTCATGAGTCAGTATTAATTAATGTTCCTGTAGCTACAGCTGTTATTTGGTATTCCAGATAAGCTTGTGGGAGAAATATAGTTAATGGGCAATTCATTTTCAAATTATGCTATTTTTTAACCCATCAATTTACTTGACAGCTGTATCTGCTTTTGTCAAAAAAATAAATAAATAAAACTACCCCATGAGGTGACAATCTGCAGCAGCCCTATGCAAAAAGATGCAAAGAGCGACTTAATTGCAAAGCAGCTTCATCTTCAGTGAAGTGAGGCATTGAGAACTAAACAGGGCTCTATTCCTGTTGAGGATACCCTGCTGCAGGAAATGCTCAAGCCCTTTGGAAATCAGTTCGGCTAATTCTTCCATTAACATTTGCCTGGGACTTAATCCCAGTGCTTGTGTGCTGCCTGACAAAGTGACAATAACTATGAAAGTCAGAGAATGAGGGACCTTCAGAGAGACTTAGCATGGAGTGCCAAGTGCCAGGCAGTGTAAGACTTGTCCCTCGGATCCAATAAATAAATAAATAAATAAATAAATAAATAAATAAATAAATAAATAAAAGAATTTTGTCTTTGGATATCTTAAAAACCAATTATAAAATTAACAAAAAAATCTCTTTTATATTACCACCCTTTCCTAAAAATCTTAAAGAATTTCCGAAACACAATGTTTCTTCCAAGGAAGCAAATGTCTGTTAGATTGTGTAACATATGTTCACAGGTGTAAGACTTCAAATTAGCAACATGCTTTCTGAAATCTATTTAGCTTATTCTTTGAGGACTGACTACATGCCCACAGCGTATCCTAATCACTCTCATCCTCAACCCTTTTCTCTAACTCCTCACAATGCAATCCTCAGTCCTCTTACCAGTATTAATGTCCTCTTTATTTAGAAAAAAAACCCTATACTTTACTGAATTCAATTAGCGCTTTCTATGTATGCATGGGATTAGGGTTATCAGCAGCCAGGTACCGTGTCCCCCAAAATATATGTCGCCTTTCATAGCCACCATCACTACCTCCTAAGCTAGGAGTTGGGGTTTCCTGGGCCATTACCCATCCATCTGGAAATGTTGATTGGCTTACTCTTGTGCAAGTCTTGAGTTTATGAGGGCGGTGGTCCTGTCACATCTACAAGACAATGTTTCACCCCGGTCATCCTTAACCTCTGGTACTTACAAATGCCCCATTCTCTTCATCTGAAAATGTCCCCGAGCCTTTTGGAAACAGGGCGGGATACAGATATCCAGTTTATGACTGAGACGTTCACAAACGCTTATTCTCAGCACTTTGGTCATTTACGAGTCTCTATTAACCACTGCCCACTGAATGAAGAGCCTTCTCTCATGATGACTGAGAGCTGTGTTAACCTATAGTGCAGACAGACATGTTTAGAAGGGAGTTTGGTACTAATAAAACTAGCAAATGTACTCCTAGGTCCTATGAGTTGACCAGCCATGGGGTCTTGGCTCGATTGACAATAAAATTGTCAAGTTACTATTGTTATTCTTCAGCTCAGCACTGTCTTCTCTGTCAGTAGACCCAACCCCAGTGCTTTGACTCAGCCACCCATTTGTATCAGGAGTTCCAGCGCTCTGACTCTCCTAGGTTCCTGCTTATAAGCCCTAAGGCCCTCCATATTCGTACAGGTAAAGAATGTTTTGTTTAAGCAAACTGATTTCATAACGATACTGATGAAAAGTAAAATACAATGAGTTAGTTCACCTCGACCATTCTACAGAAAGACATTATTTTACACTCTAAGTGTAAAACAATGGCACTGGGGTGATGCGTGAGTGACCATATTTTCAAGGTTCTGGGTTTGAGCTGTAGCAAAAAATAAGTAAGTTTACTAATTCATTAAAGACAATGAGTTACTTCAAATTTTAAGGAGATAATATTTTTGCCTAACAAATGAAAATTTTAGGTCTGACATGAAATATTTTATTAAATAAGAAAACAAGTTTAAAATGGAAATAAATCACTGTAAAATTGTTAATTGTTTTGATGAAACTAAAACCCAGGAGTAGAGAATCTGAAATTAGTGGTATGATTTAACTGCCTAAATTTTGCCCATAGCAATGTTTCCATTTTATTAAAAATAATTTATTCACTACCACGCAGATAGCCACATTATTATTGTATCATAATGTCACCCAAGCATTGAAGTCTAAGCTTTTAAAAGCTGCTGTAGATCTCTTTTATTTTTAATCTCTTTTTGTATTGTAATAATGCTTTTCTTCTTTATTTGTATTAACATGATATTTAAAATGTGAAGCCAAATAAAGGAAACTGTTCACTGTATGATAGTTTCTACTCATTACCATTCTTTCATATCATGTTTTTTTTCATTTTACTTTAAATATATTTTCATCAGTTTTAAAGGTTTATGTATATATCTGTGTATATGCCAAGTGTGCAAGTAGGCATATGCAGAGGACAGAAGAGTTCAACAGAGCCCTGGAGTTCGAGTTGTAGGTATTTGTGCCTGACCACTGAGCAAGCCATCTTGCCAGCTTCATAAGGAATGCTTTGTTTCAGTTATTTTTAATACAAAATAATTTGTCTCATTCAATAATTTTGATACAGTTTCTCATCCCCCAACTCCCTCTAGATCCTCCCTGTTCCCCAACCACCCCACAAATCCATAGACTTCCTTTCTGTTTCATCAGTATACAAACAGAATAAAAAAATAATAATAATAAATTTTATTAAAATAAAAATCAATAAAGTAAAAGCTCAAAAAACACATATACTCTCAGAGATCCACACGTATTCCCACACAGAAATCCCATAAAAACACAAAATTAGAAACCATAATATAGATGCAAAGGACCTAGAAAGTTAAAATAAAGAAATAAAAGAGCCCCGACAAAGCCTCATGAGACAAAGAATCTCCAAAGAAATGCCACTGAGTTCATGTTGCGTTGGCCAACTACTACTGGACAAGGGGGTTGCCCGCAAGAGTGGTTTGTGTACGCTGTAAGATTCCACTGAAGAAAACTAAGCTTTCATTTGCTAACAGTTATTTATTAGAGATAGCTTCTGGGTTAGAGATATGGGTTCATGTTCTGCTTTCAGTTCTGGAACCTAGTATGTGCAGGAGACCTATGTTTAGCCCATGCTTGGTCTTTATTGGTGGTGCAGTCTACGGAAGCCCCCAAGGCCAGGTTAGTTTACCCTGTTGGTCTTCTTGTGGAGTCACTATCTCATTCAGGTCCCTCAATCTGTCCCCCAACTTTTCCACAAGACCTCCAAAGCTTTTTCTAATGTTTGGCTGTGGATCTCTACATCTGTTTCCATTAGCGGCTGGGCGGAGCCTCTCAGAAGAAGGTTATGCTAGGCTCCGATCTCCTATACTCTGTTATGACAAGCAGAACACATTAAAGTGTCAGGGATAGGGTCTTGTCGGTGGGATGGGTCTTAAGTTGGGCCAATCATTGGTAGGCCACACCCTCGGTCTCTGCTCCATATTTGTCCCTGCCTATCTTATAGGAAAGACACATTTTAGGTCGAAGGTTTTGTGGGTATGTTGGTGTCCTTATTTCTCCAATGGGAGTCCTGCCTAGTAACAGAAAGTAGCCACTTCAGGCTCCATATCACCCAGGCCTACGAGTTTCAGCTACAGTCAACCCCATAGACTCTCTAAATCCCATTAGACCCATGTCCCAATTATCTGACACATCCTATTGATGTGCCCCCTCACACACACCCTTAATTTCTATTGTCTCTATCATGTTCTCCCTACACAGGATTCCTTCCACCACATTCCCCTCTTCATCCCTTCTCACACCTACTTCCCTTTTTCGATCCACTCCAATATCTATTTTATTTTCCTTCCTTGGACCCTACTTGTTGTTTATTTTTTCCTCCATCTTTATTAACTTGGGTATTTCTTATTACATTTCAATTGCTATTCCCTTTCCCGGTTTCCAGGCAAACATCCCCCTAACCCTCCCCCTCCCCTTCTACATGGGTGTTCCCCTCCCCGTCCTCCCCCCATTACCGCCCTCCCCACAACAATCACATTCACTGGGGGTTCAGTCTTAGCAGGACCAAGGGCTTCCCCTTCCACTGGTGCCCTTACTAGGCTATTCATTGCTACCTATGTGGTTGGAGCCCAGGGTCAGTCCATGTATAGTCTTTAGGTAGTGGCTTAGTCCCTGGAAGCTCTGGTTGCTTGGCATTGTTGTACATATGGGGTCTCGAGCCCCTTCAAGCTCTTCCAGTTCTTTCTCTGATTCCTTCAACGGGGGTCCCGTTCTCAGTTCAGTGGTTTGCTGCTGGCATTCACCTATGTATTTGCCATATTCTGGCTGTGTCTCTCAGGAGCGATCTACATCTGGCTCCTGTCGGTCTGCACTTCTTTGCTTCATCCATCTTGTCTAATTGGGTGGCTGTATATGTATGGGCCACATGTGGGGCAGGCTCTGAATGGGTGTTCCTTCTGTCTCTGTTTTAATCTTTGCCTCTCTATTCCCTGCCAGGGGTATTCTTGTTCCCCTTTTAGAGAAGGAGTGAAGCATTCGCATTTTGGTCATCCTTCTTGAGTTTCATGTGTTCTGTGCATCTAGTGGGCCCTGCTTGTTATTTGGCATCTTCCAGTCTGTGGATCTTATCGTGGTTATCCTACACTTCATGGCTAAAATCCAGATATAAGTGAGTATATATCATGCATGTCCTTTTGAGTCTGGTTTACCTCACTCAGGATGATCTTTTCTAGTTCCATCCACTTGCCTGCAAATTTCATTATGCCCTTGTTTTTAATAGCTGAGTAGTATTTCACTCTAGAAATGAACCACATTTTTCTTACCTACTCTTCACTTAAGGGATATCTAACTGTAGGAGTTTTCTGGTAGAATATTTGGGTTCTCTAACGTAAAATATTATCTGAATATAATATTATCTGAAAATAGCAATACTTTGACTTCTTCCTTTCCAATTTGTATTCACTTAATCTTCTTTAGTGGTCTTAATGCTATCTAGGACTTCAAGTACTATACTGAAAAGATAGGGAGATAGTGGACAGCCTTATCTTGTCATGATTTTAGTGGAATCGCTTTAAATTTCTCTTCATTTAATTTGATGTTGGCTATTGGCTTGCTGTATATTTATTTATTGTGTTTAGGCATGTGCCTAAAAGATCTCTCTAAGATCTTTTAACATGAAGGGGCGTTGGATTTTGTCAAAGGCTTTTTCCACATATAGATCATATATTTTTCCTTTCAGTTTATTTATATGGTGGATTATGCTGATAAGTTTTGCTTCTGTACCTGGGATGAAGCCTCCTAAATCATGGTAGATAATATCTTTGATGTGCTCTTGGACTCAGTTTGTGAGTACTTTATTGAGTATTGTTGCATCAATGTTCATAAGGGAAATTGATCTGATATTCTCTTTCTTTGTTGAGTCTTTGCGTGATTTAGGTATCATGGTAACTGTGGCCTCAAAGAATGAGTTCATCAGTGTTCCTTCTCTTTCTGTTTTGTGGAAAAGCTTGAGGAGTACTGGTATCAGCTCTTCTTTGAAAGTTGGATAGAATTCTGCACTAAAACCATCCAGTCCTGTAGAGTTTTTGTTTGTCTATTCATTTTCTTGATTTTGGATTTTTTTTGTTTGTTTTGGGGATTTTTGCTTGCTTTGTTTTGCTTTGCTTTGGATTTGGTTTGGTTTTTTGTTTGTTTTGTTTGTTTTGAACTTTCATCAATTGCTTCTGTTTCCTTAGGGGGTTATCAGACTATTTAGATAGTTTACCTAATCTTGATTTAACTTTGCTAAGTTGTATCTGTCTGAAAAAATCATCCATATCATTTAGATTTTCCAATGTGGTGGAGTATAGTCTTTTGAAGCCTAATGATTCTTAGAATTTCTTCAGAGTTTGCTATTTCTCCCTTTTCATTTATGATTTTGTTAATTTGAATACTTTCTCTCTGCCTTTGGCTAAGAGTCTGTCTATCTTGTTGATTTTCTCAAAGAACCAGCTCTTGGTTTGCTTGATTCTTTGTATAGTTCTCTTTGCTTTGATTTCATTGATTTCAGCCCTTGTTTGATTATTTCCTGATGTCTACTCCTCTTGGGTGTGTTTTCCTCTTTTTATTTTCTAGAGCTTTCAGGTGTACTTTTAAATTCCTGGTATAACTCTCCAATTTCTTTATGAAGCACTTAGTGCTTTCAACTTTCCTCTTAGCACTGCTTCCTTGTACCCCATAAGTTTGAGTATATTGTGCCTACATTTTCATTGAATTATAGAAAATCTTTAATTTTTTAGTTCTTCCACAACCCAGTGATAACTGAGTTGAGAGCCGTTCCCATGAGTTTGTTGCATTTCTGTTGTTTCTGCTGTTGTTGAAGTACAGCTTTAATCAATGGTAGTTTGATTGGATAAAAGGAGTTTTTTCAATGTTCTTGTATCTGTTGAGACTTTCTTTGTGACTTGCTTTGAACGTGGTCAATTTTTTTTCTTTTTTTTTTCTTTTCTTTTCTTTTTTTTTATTAACTTGAGTATTTCTTATATACATTTCAAGTGTTATTCCCTTTCCCGGTTTCCGGACAAACATCACCCTCCCCCCTCCCCTTCCTTATGGGTGTTCCCCTCCCAAACCTCCCCCCATTGCCACCCTCCCCGCATAGTCTAGTTCACTGGGGGTTCAGTCTTAGCAGGACCCAGGGCTTCCCCTTCCACTGGTGCTCTTACTAGGATATTCATTGCTACCTATGGGGACAGAGTCCAGGGTCAGTCCATGTATAGTCTTTAGGTAGTGGCTTAGTCCCTGGAAGCTCTGGTTGCTTGACATTGTTGTACTTTTGGGGTCTCGAGCACCTTCAAGCTCTTCCAGTTCTTTCTCTGATTCCTTAAACGGGGGACCTATTCTCAGTTCAGTGGTTTGCTGCTGGCATTCGCCTCTGTATTTGCTGTATTCTGGCTGTGTCTCTCAGGAGCGATCTACATCCGGCTCCTGTCGGTCTGCACTTCTTTGCTTCATCCATCTTGTCTAATTGGGTGGCTGTATATGTATGGGCCACCTGTGGGGCAGGCTCTGAATGGGTGTTCCTTCAGTCTCTGTTTTAATCTTTGCCTCTCCCTTCCCTGCCAAGGGTATTCTTTTTCCTCATTTAAAGAAGGAGTGAAGCATTCACATTTTGATCATCCGTCTTGAGTTTCCTTTGTTCTAGGGATCTAGGGTAATTCAAGCATTTGGGCTAATAGCCACTTATCAATGAGTGCATACCATGTATGTCTTTCTGTGAGTGGGTTAGCTCACTCAGGATGATATTTTCCAGTTCCAACCATTTGCCTACGAATTTCATAAACTCGTTGTTTTTGATAGCTGAGTAATATTCCATTGTGTAGATGTACCACATTTTCTGTATCCATTCCTCTGTTGAAGGGCATCTGGGTTCTTTCCAGTTTCTGGCTACTATAAATAAGGCTGCGATGAACATAGTGGAGCACGTGTCTCTTTTATATGTTGAGGCATCTTTTGGGTATATGCCCAAGAGAGGTATGGCTGGATCCTCAGGCAGTTCAATGTCCAATTTTCTGAGGAACCTCCAGACTGATTTCCAGAATGGTTTTACCAGTCTGCAATCCCACCAACAATGGAGGAGTGTTCCTCTTTCTCCACATCCTCGCCAGCATCTGCTGTCACCTGAGTTTTTGATCTTAGCCATTCTCACTGGTGTGAGGTGAAATCTCAGGGTTGTTTTGATTTGCATTTCCCTTATGACTAAAGATGTTGAACATTTCTTTAGGTGTTTCTCAGCCATTCGGCATTCCTCAGCTGTGAATTCTTTGTTTAGCTCTGAACCCCATTTTTTAATAGGGTTATTTGTTTCCCTGCGGTCTAACTTCTTGAGTTCTTTGTATATTTTGGATATAAGGTCTCTATCTGTTATAGGATTGGTAAAGATCTTTTCCCAATCTGTTGGTTGCCGTTTTGTCCTAACCACAGTGTCCTTTGCCTTACAGAAGCTTTGCAGTTTTATGAGATCCCATTTGTCGATTCTTGATCTTAGAGCATAAGCCATTGGTGTTTTGTTCAGGAAATTTTTTCCAGTGCCCATGTGTTCCAGATGCTTCCCTAGTTTTTCTTCTATTAGTTTGAGTGTGTCTGGTTTGATGTGGAGATCCTTGATCCACTTGGACTTAAGCTTTGTACAGGGTGATAAGCATGGATAGATCTGCATTCTTCTACATGTTGACCTCCAGTTGAACCAGCACCATTTGCTGAAAATGCTATCTTTTTTCCATTGGATGGTTTTGGCTCCTTTGTCAAAAATCAAGTGACCATAGGTGTGTGAGTTCATTTCTGGGTCTTCAATTCTATTCCATTGGTCTATCTGTCTGTCTCTGTACCAATACCATGCAGTTTTTATCACTATTGCTCTGTAATACTGCTTGAGTTCAGGGATAGTGATTCCCCCTGAAGTCCTCTTATTGTTGAGGATAGCTTTAGCTATCCTGGGTTTTTTGTTATTCCAGATGAATTTGCAAATTGTTCTGTCTAACTCTTTGAAGAATTGGATTGGTATTTTGATGGGGATTGCATTGAATCTGTAGATTGCTTTTGGTAAAATGGCCATTTTTACTATATTAATCCTGCCAATCCATGAGCATGGGAGATCTTTCCATCTTCTGAGTTCTTCTTCAATTTCTTACCTCAGTGTCTTGAAGTTCTTATTGTACAGATCTTTTACTTGCTTGGTTAAAGTCACACCGAGGTACTTTATATTATTTGGGTCTATTATGAAGGGTGTCGTTTCCCTAATTTCTTTCTCGGCTTGTTTCTCTTTTGTATAGAGGAAGGCAACTGATTTATTTGAGTTAATTTTATACCCAGCCACTTTGCTGAAGTTGTTTATCAGCTTTAGTAGTTCTCTGGTGGAACCTTTGGGATCACTTAAATATACTATCTTATCATCTGCAAATAGTGATATTTTGACCTCTTCTTTTCCGATCTGTATCCCCTTGACCTCCTTTTGTTGTCTGATTGCTCTGGCTAGAACTTCAAGAACTATATTGAATAAGTAGGGAGAGAGTGGGCAGCCTTGTCTAGTCCCTGATTTTAGTGGGATTGCTTCAAGTTTCTCTCCATTTAGTTTAATGTTAGCAACTGGTTTGCTGTATATGGCTTTTACTATGTTCAGGTATGGGCCTTGAATTCCTATTCTTTCCAGGACTTTTATCATGAAGGGGTGTTGAATTTTGTCAAATGCTTTCTCAGCATCTAATGAAATGATCATGTGGTTTTGTTCTTTCAGTTTGTTTATATAATGGATCACGTTGATGGTTTTCCGTATATTAAACCATCCCTGCATGCCTGGGATGAAGCCTACTTGATCATGGTGGATGATTGTTTTGATGTGCTCTTGGATTCGGTTTGCCAGAATTTTATTGAGTATTTTTGTGTCGATATTCATAAGGGAAATTGGTCTGAAGTTCTCTTTCTTTGTTGTGTCTTTGTGTGGTTTAGGTATAAGAGTAATTGTGGCTTCATAGAAGGAATTCGGGAGTGATCCATCTGTTTCAATTTTGTGGAATAGTTTGGATAGTATTGGTATGGGGTCTTCTATGAAGGTTTGATAGAATTCTGCACTAAACCCATCTGGACCTGGGCTCTTTTTGGTTGGGAGACCTTTAATGACTGCTTCTATTTCCTTAGGAGTTATGGGGTTGTTTAACTGGTTTATCTGTTCCTGATTTAACTTCGGTACCTGATATTTGTCCAGGAAATTGTCCATTTCCTGTAGATTTCCAAGTTTTGTTGAATATAGGCTTTTATAGTAAGATCTGATGATTTTTTGAATTTCCTCTGAATCTGTAGTTATGTCTCCCTTTTCATTTCTGATTTTGTTAATTTGGACACACTCTCTGGGTCTTCTCGTTAGTCTGGCTAAGGGTTTATCTATCTTGTTGATTTTCTCAAAGAACCAACTTTTGGTTCTGTTGATTCTTTCTATGGTCCTTTTTGTTTCTACTTGGTTGATTTCAGCTCTGAGTTTGATTATTTACTGCCTTCTACTCCTCCTGGGTGTATTTGCTTCTTTTTGCTCTAGAGCTTTTAGGTGTGCTGTCAAGATGCTGACATATGCTCTTTCCTGTTTCTTTCTGCAGGCACACAGCGCTATGAGTTTTCCTCTTAGCACAGCTTTCATTGTGTCCCATAAATTTGGGTATGTTGTACCTTCATTTTCATTAAATTCTAAAAAGTTTTTAATTTCTTTCTTTATTTCTTCCTTGACTAGGTTATCATTGAGTAGAGCATTGTTCAATTTCCACGTATATGTGGGCGTTCTTCCCTTATTGTTATTGAAGACCAGTTTTAGGCCGTGGTGGTCTGATAGCACGCATGGGATTATTTCTATCTTTCTGTACCTGTTGAGGCCCGTTTTTTGACTAACTATATGGTCAGTTTTGGAGAAAGTACCATGAGGAGCTGAGAAGAAGGTATATCCTTTTGCTTTAGGATAGAATGTTCTATAAATATCTGTTAAGTTCATTTGGCTCATGACTTCTCTTAGTCTGTCTACGTCTCTGTGTAATTTCTGTTTCCATGATCTGTCCATTGATGAGAGTGGGGTGTTGAAATCTCCAACTATTATTGTGTGAGATGCAATGTGTGCTTTGAGCTTTAGTAAGGTTTCTTTTACGTATGTAGGTGCCCTTGTATTTGGGGCATAGATATTTAGGATTGAGAGTTCATCTTGGTGGATTTTTCCTTTGATGAATATGAAGTGTCCTTCCTTATCTTTTTTGATGACTTTTAATTGAAAATTGATTTTATTTGATATTAGAATGGCTACTCCAGCTTGCTTCTTCTGACCATTTGCTTGGAAAGTTGTTTTCCAGCCTTTCAGTCTGAGGTAGTGTCTGTCTTTGTCTCTGAGGTGTGTTTCCTGTAGGCAGCAGAATGCAGGGTCCTCGTTGCGTATCCAGTTTGTTAATCTATGTCTTTTTATTGGCGAGTTGAGGAGTTGAGAGATATTAAGGAATAGTGATTATTGCTTCCTTTTATATTCATATTTGGATGTGAGGTTATGTTTGTGTGCTTTTCTTCTCTTTGTTTTGTTGCCAAGACGATTAGTTTCTTGCTTCTTCTAGGGTATAGCTTGCCTCCTTATGTTGGGCTTTACCCTTTACTATCCTTTGTAGTGCTGGATTTGTAGAAAGATATTGTGTAAATTTGGTTTTGTCATGGAATATCTTGGTTTCTCCATCTATGTTAATTGAGAGTTTTGCAGGATACAGTAACCTGGGCTGGCACTTGTGTTCTCTTAGGGTCTGTATGACATCTGTCCAGGATCTTCTGGCCTTCATAGTTTCTGGCGAAAAGTCTGGTGTGATTCTGATAGGTCTGCCTTTATATGTTACTTGACCTTTTTCCCTTACTGCTTTTAATATTCTTTCTTTATTTTGTGCATTTGGTGTTTTGACTATTATGTGACGGGAAGTGTTTCTTTTCTGGTCCAATCTATTTGGAGTTCTGTAGGCTTCTTGTATGCCTATGGGTATCTCTTTTTTTAGGATAGGGAAGTTTTCTTCTATGATTTTGTTGAAGATATTTACTGGTCTTTTGAGCTGGGAGTCTTCACTCTCTTCTATACCTATTATCCTTAGGTTTGATCTTCTCATTGAGTCTTGGATTTCCTGTATGTTTTGGACCAGTAGCTTTTTCTGCTTTACATTATCTTTGACAGTTGAGTCAATGATTTCTAGGGAATCTTCTGCTCCCGATATTCTCTCTTCCATCTCTTGTATTCTGTTGGTGAAGCTTCTATCTACAGCTCCTTGTCTCTTCTTTTGATTTTCTATATCCAGGGTTGTTTCCATGTGTTCCTTCTTGATTGCTTCTATTTCCATTTTTAATTCCTTCAACTGTTTGATTGTGTTTTCCTGGAATTCTTTCAGGGATTTTTGTGACTCCTCTCTTTGGGCTTCTACTTGTTTATTTATGTTTTCCTGGAATTCTTTCAGGCATTTTTGCGATTCCTCTCTGTAGGCTTCTACTTGTTCTCTAAGGGAGTTCTTTATGTCTTTCTTGAAGTCCTCCAGCATCATGATCAAATATGATTTTGAAACTAGATCTTGCTTTTCTGGTGTGTTTGGATATTCCATGTTTATTTTGGTGGGAGAATTGGGCTCCGATGATGCCAAGTAGTCTTGGTTTCTGTTGCTTGGGTTCCTGCGCTTGCCTCTCGCTATCAGATTATCTCTAGTGTTACGTTGTTCTGCTATTTCTGACAGTGGCTAGACTGTCCTATAAGCCTGTGTGTCAGGAGTGCTGTAGACCTGTTTTCCTGTTTTCTTTCAGCCAGTTATGGAGACAGAGTGTTCTGCTTTTGGGCGTGTAGTTTTTCCTATCTACAGGTCTTCAGCTGTTCCTGTGGGCCTGTGTCTTGAGTTCACCAGGCAGGTCACTTGCAGGGGAAAAGTTGGTCCTACCTGAGGTTCCGAGGCTCAAGTGTGCTCGTGGTGTACTCCCTAAGTCCTCTCCGCGGCGGCAGCAACCGGGAAGATCTGCGCCGCTCTTTCCGGGATCCTCCGTGCACCAGGGTTCCAGATGGCGTTTGGTGTTTTCCTCTGGCGTCTGGATGTGCACAGAGTGCAGTCTCTTCTGGTTTCCCAGGCGTGTCTGCCTCTCTGTAGGTTTAGCTCTCCCTCCCACGGGATTTGGGTGCAGAGAACTGTTTATCCGGTCTGTTTCCTTCAGGTTCCGGCAGTGTCTCAGGCGCAGGGTTCCTGCCGCTCCTGGGCCCTCCCCTACGGGAACCCAGAGGCCTTATACAGTTTCCTCTTGGGCCAGGGATGTGGGCAGGGGTGGGCAGTGTTGGTGGTCTCCTCCGCTCTGCAGCCTCAGGAGTGCCCACCTGACCAGGCGGTGAGGTCTCTCTCCCACGGGGTTTGGGGGCAGAGAGCTGCTGCGGGCCGGGATCCGCGGGTGTGGGACCTGTCCTGCCTTTTATTGACTGTTTTTATACTGGCATCTAAGCATCTAAGTTGGGGATAATTGTAATTCTAGGTGTTGATGTCTATTCTTGTCTTTGTTAGGTGGGATTTCTTTTCCCTGGTTTCTGTTGCACTCTCTGGAAGTGTTTCTGCTTCTCTGCCTGTGTATTGGGAACTGACAAGAAAGAAATGGGGATGAACAAGATGGACAGGGAGGCTCAGAAGGTCCACAGGAGGAAAGAATGCTGGGTGTGCCAAAAGGCCCTGTGGAGTGCACAGGGAATGGAGGGAGAGAAGTAAGACGGGCCCCTGCAGGTGGTCTGCTAGAGGGCTGGGGAAGAAATGGAGAATTGGAAATGAACTACAGGAAGAACTGTGAAGATCTCCTACCTGATTTTCTGGCATATATGACTAGTGTGTTTCCAGAAAGAGACTGTGTCTCCAGTGTTGGTAGCTGGAACAAAGGATACAGTGAAGAAGGAAGACTGTAGACTTGCCTAGTCCCCTATGAATACAGGCAGAGAGGAAGGAGAGGCTGCAGCTCATGGTCTCCTACCAGGCTTGAAAAAAGACTGGGGAATTGTCATGACTATTTTTTCATGTATGTACCACCAGAATGTCTCAGACCTGCCAGCCACTCAATAATGACATGGACACATTTTATTAATTATGAAACTTGGCCTTGGTTTAGGCTTGTTCCCAATGAGCTTTTATACTTTCATTGGCCCATTTATACTAATCTATGTTCTGCCACATGGCCTGTTACCTCCTGAGTATCTGCATATGCTTATTCCTCTGCATACAGCTATAGGAACTACTTGTTGGTAGAGATGTTTTGTATATTGATACATGTATCAATAATGTTTTAAAATCAACATATCCTCTGTCAGGATGCTAAATATAGGACTACCAGAGAAGATGGTAAAATGGTATCTAAAGTTATTTTAATTTCATTGAGATTTTGGCTTTTGTTTAAATTGGTCAAATTTCAGTTTGAGATACACACACACACACACACACACACACACACATATATATATATGTCATGTCAGCATATATACATATGTGTGTGTGTGTGTGTGTGTGTGTGTGTGTGTGATGTCAGCATTGCATGGGAGAGTTGGATGCGGCTGTTTATATGTGGTTCTTAATGAATCTCCAAAAGATATGGTAGAAACCAAATGAAATCCCATTTGTGTTGTGTTGTGTGGCAGGTTCCTTTTAGATTCAAGCATCCCATCCTCTGGGAAGCTCCTTAGGACCAGAAGGAAATAAGTCAAAATCAATTCAGGGAGTCCTTGAAACTGACTAGATTCACTTGGTCTCTTTCTTGTAAAGAGTATATTAGTAACGAGTGCTGAGAGTTGCTGTCAGAGAAGCAAAGTTGCAAAGAAAACGCATCCAAGAGCAGCCACCAACTAGAGGCAGAGAACAGCCAAATTGCCCAAAGGAAGCAGAGGACAGTAGAGCTGCCTGGAAAGGGCCAGCCCAATTGAACTACCACGAACGAAAATTCTCCAACTTGTTCAGCTGCCTGAAAGTTGTTTGGTATACTCTATGTATCCAGTTTTTTTGTGAGTTATCGTCCATGCTTGAGTGATTCCTTGGTGACACAACTATCACTGGGTTATTTCTATAACCCAGTCCATAAGTAACCCCTCCTTCATATTTCTGTATGTAACTCTAACCATGTTGGACTTTGGTGTTACCTTTACTTGGGTCTGTCTTGGGATCCCTTTATGGAATGAATAGATATGAGTGTTTTACCTCCCCAGGGAAAGTGTTACACAAAAGGGTGTCATTAAAATTGTTCAGGACGTATCTATATCACACCATTTTTCCTGTTACCTTTTTGTGGATTATAAGCATTAAGCTATTTCAAATAATAAATTTGGGGATGGTTCTAGTGACATAGCTCTGTGTATGGAGCTGAACCATATAAGTTGTAATTTTTATCCTTAGAGGACTAGCGACTTGACGTGGCTCTGTCAACTGTTTTAAACTTGGATGAAAGTAGCTCCTTCCTGAGCCTTTATTAAAGGGACCTGGCACTCTCAACTCTCATTTT
This sequence comes from Rattus norvegicus, assembly GCF_021556685.1. NCBI lineage: Eukaryota > Metazoa > Chordata > Mammalia > Rodentia > Muridae > Rattus > Rattus norvegicus. The sequence continues at coordinate 70,276,192 of NC_141550.1, forward strand.
CTTCCTACCATTTGAGGTCACAGAGAGAAAAGGCCACTTATGAACTAGAAAGCACTTATGAACAGACCCTGCACCTGCCAGTGGTTTAATCTTGCATTATTGGAATCAAGAACTGTGTGATGAGGAGAAAAGCCCTGTTGCTTGTAAGTGATCTATTCTATAATATTTTATTAGAGAAGTCCAAACAAGTGAGACTTTCCATGTCGCATTGAACTTCCAAACTTATGAGGTCCTTTGCAAATGCTAAGCGATTAGACAATTTGTGTCTCTAACCCAGAACTCTCAGACAAATTTTAGGCTTACACAATGTCCCATCAGTTTGGTGTTTCTACAGAGGTAGTAGGGATCTCAAGCTTACCTGATCTCCTTCACTTCTTCGTGAACAGCTAACTCCTCTTGACTTCTCAACAGAATGGTAATTCCACTTGTTTAGATCGAAGGAAGTCTCTGCAAATCCTCTCTCTCCTTTTCTCCCCTGCTGTCCAATTTATCAGTGTATGCATTCAGATTCTGACAACTCTTCAACATACTTTTTGAACAGAATCACAGCTGGATGCCCTGCTCCACTCTTGTCTCCTTGACAGTTTATTTTCTACAGGGAAAGATATGGTGGGGTTTTTTGGTTTTGTTTGTTTGTTTTCTTTTAATGAAAATTATAGCCAGTTGCTTTCCTGCTTAAAATCTTCTAAAGGCATACCACTGTACTCAAAACAAAGACCCAGACCTTTTCCCCATCCCTACACCGCCATTATGTCTTTGCTTTCTTCTCAACTTCTGTGCCCAGGACTCTGTTGTTACATCAGGCCTAGCCTTTAAGAAACATGTATTTATTCTTCCTCTGTGGATTTTCTGGTGACTGTTGTGTTTGGAAAGCGCTAATCTCCAGCCTGTACATCACTTATTTCATCTAATTTTGTGCCCCTATTAAGTGTCACTTTCTTGTAGAGGACATTAATGAACAAAAAAGCCATTTTCCACCATACGAACTTTAAGTATCTTGTTTGTTTACTTGTGTAATTACTTATTGCCTGTCTCTTGCTGTTAGCATTGAATTTGTTGAAGGTAAGGATGAAGATTGACTTGTTTGTGGATGAATGTTCTGGGCTCAGAATAATGCTGAAAGCATATTAGACAATGTCAATGTCAAATGAAGGAATATACCCTTCTTATAGGGGATTAGATATATAAACACAATCATGTAAATTCTTTCAGTTTCTAAACCCTGATTCCTGTAATTGCACTATTTTTATAAAGCCGGATGCCATAGATTTGCAAACGCAAGTAGCTTCGCTTTTGCTGAACCTCCAATCCTTAGCAATCGTAAATAATCACATCAAGGAGCAGAAACTTTCCCTGTCTGCACTGTGTCCCTCTCTGCTGTACTTCAGAGATCATCACAACACGCACTTTAAACATTCAAGTTTAGTTCAGCACAACTTGACTCTGACCAGAAGTTTTCTGGGTGGCATGTGGCTTGTGTTCAGAGTGTAGACTACACACTTTAATTGCAGGGAAGAATGACTCAAAGAACAGCCAGGCAAACACCGTTTTCCTATGATCTATATGAGAATTTTATATATGAGTACACTGTGCTTGTGTCATTAGCTCCTTTCCTCTTTCCCCTATCCAACTCCTCCCATGTCCAATTACAACCATCTTGAAGTCATAACCCCATCTTAAGTCATGGATATATGTGCGCCACTGAGTGAAATTAATGCTGGTCTTATATATGTGCATGTGTGTTTAGGTTGACCACTTAGGATTTGGATGGGGCCCATAGCTGAAGAAAACTGGTTTTTCTTCTCTCAGTTGCCATTTTTGCTATAGCTCTTTATCTAGCAATGAGACCGTGTGAAATTTCCTCTATCTATATTGGACCATAAATCGGTCTTATGCAGGAAAATATATTGCTAAGATTTCACTCTCATATAGCACAATGGTCTGGATCACGATACTCCTATTTGTTTTTTGTTTTGTTTTGTTTTTTTGAGTTACCACAAGCATTGATATTTCTCAGGAAACGATTGTAGCCAATAAAGTCAGAGCATTAACATTTTTCCATGCTGAAAGTCACATAAATCCTGAGGAGTCTGGCCAAATACAAGACCCTGGATCCCAACTAGTCTGCATAAATCCATATACTATCAAGTATAATAAAAGGTCTGATTAAATCAGTTTACATTTAATAAATCAGCTTATATTTAATAAATCAGCTTATACTTAATAATAACCTCTTAATATGTGTACATATACACACATACATTGTCATCATTATCAAGACTGAGAATAAAAGCAAGGGAAAACACATATAAAATACTTATAGTGACTCAATCCTTGAATAAAAACAAAATACAAACCAAAACACTTAAAGAAATGCTCAGCATTTTTAGTCCGTGGGGAAATGCAAATCAAAATTACCTTGAGGTTCTTATCTTGCACCTGTCAGAATGGTTAAAAATCAATAAAACAATGACAGCCTATGCTGGGGAGGACGTGGAATAAGGGAAGACAAGGTAGCCTATTACCAAGAGTATTGGTTTCTCTCCGCAGACTGATAAAAAGGTCCTAATACAGAAGACAGCACCTACAAACCTCATGAAACACAAGGAGGTCTATCACCCCTTCTGATTTTAGAGCATTTGTTAGTGCCTTGGCCCCTACTGACTAATGTTCATGGTACTAGGAGGTACTCTGCATGATACCAGAGGACAAAGGTAAACAGCAGCCCAGCCGTAAGCCTGCTGATGTAGAATAAAGAACTTCCTGAAACATATGCTGATGCAATTCTGGCGTGTACATCATGGAACAAATTAAACATCATTCAATTGGATTTAAGGCCTATTCCATGAGATGGAAGCATCCCCAACCTTGCTCAGGTGCCTAAGAACCTGACACTAGATAGGTCAGAGACGGAGGGGAAAGCCAAACACTACGGTTAAGCGAAAGGAAGAAAGCAATAAAATGATTCCTAACCACATTAGTTTGGCTTCCAATTTGTCTTTATGGGATCTTTGTGTGTCTTTGCATCTGTGCGTTTATTTTTCTCTGTTCATTCGTTTGTTTTGTTCTATTTAGATATGTGTGTTTTCTGTTTTATCTTTTTATTTATTATTTATTTACCTCTTCTTTTTCTTTTTTTCTTTTTGCAGATGTCTGTTTTCTAATGAGAGAGAACAAGAAACGGTATGGATTCTCATGGGTGAGAGGGTGGGTAGGATCTTGAAGAAGTTAGGGAAAGGAAACCCATATTCACAATATATTACATGAAAAATTTTTTAGAAATTTTTCCTTTTATTGAAAATAGATATTTTTTTCTCACATCCTGATTATAGTTTTGCCTCCTTTGACCCTCCCATGTTTGTTCCTCTTCTCCCATTCACATACACTCCCTTTCTGTCTCTTATTAGCATTCAAACAAACAAAAATAAATAACAGGCTTCTAAAGGATAACAATAAAATAAAGTAAAACAAAACAAAAACTAACATATCAACGGTAGACAATACAAACAGAAGAAGAGCCCCAGAACAAGCACAAGAATCCAAGACCCACTCATTTACATACTAAAAAACCCCGTAAAAACATAACACTGGAAGCCATAGTATGTACACAGAGGACCTGGTACAGACTTATGCAGGCCTTGTACATGCTGCCTCAGTGAGTTCAGATGATCTTCACTCATTCGGATTTAGCGGGCTGTATTTGTTTGGTGTTCTCCATTCCCCTCTGGCCCTTACACTGTTTCTGTCTCTTCTTCTGCTAGGTTCCCTGAGGTCTGAGGGAAGAGATTTGATGGAGACATCTCATTTAGAAACAGTTTTCCGAGATCTCTCATTCTCTGCATAATGTCTCTATTTATTCTCATCTGCTGGAAGGGGAAACATCTTGGATGAAGGCAGAACAAGGCCTACATCTATGAGTACAGCACAATGACATTAGGAGTCATTTTATTGCTGTGTTTTGTTTGTTTTAAAACGGTTGAATTTGTTTTTACCCTGGCTGGCTCCCTGGGGTATTTAGTCTCTGGTTCTTGGTCACCCAAACAAGGTCAGGCATGGCTTTCATCTTGTAGAGTGAACCTTAAGTCAAATCAGATATTGGTTGGTTGCTCCCGTACGCTTTGTACCACCAGAGCTCTAACATATCTTACAGGCAGAAGAGCACTGAGATCAATGAGTTTATGGCTAGGTTTGTGTTTATGAAGGGTTATTTTATTTGTTTGGTATCCTGGAGAATACCTTTCAGTACTAGATGCTGGAATATAGAGATGGGGGCTCTCTCTAGGCACCAGCTTGACTTCTCCATGTTCAATGAATTGCATAGGTGTTGTCTTTGACAATAGGGCCTTGCTGTCAATTTGTGGAGAGCAACCTATAGTCTTAGCACCAGCCTGCATTGTTTGAGGATTCCCATGAGACCCTTTTTTACAAAAACTTAATTAGACATAACCCAAACCTGGTGCTGAAAGCTTCATGTGGTGACAGGAGACAAGATGAGACTCTGTCTCTCCCATTACTTGCAATATCATTTAGATTGCATACATAGATACATACACACATACATACATACATACATACATACATACATACATACATACATACATACATACGGAAGCTTCTACTGTATTACATTTCCATATAACACCTCAAATTGCCCTTGATTTTAGCTGTCTCTCCCTGAGTTTCTTCCCTTATCCCCCTTTCCACTCCCCCCCACTTGAATTTTATGAAATATATCATATGAAAATAAATCTATTTTCAATTTTAAAAACTTTCTTTTTCTCACTCTTCCCTCTTCATTAGTGTTTATTTCCTCAATAACACTGTCACTGAATCAAGGAGAATGGCATAAATATAGATGAATCTTTATACATATATCCATCTCAGCCAACTCTTGAGTACATTTGAAAAGCACTCAGCAAAAGCACTCGGCCATAAAAGTTGAAGCAGTTAGAAAGACATCTAAACTTTTAAATGTGGAGTCTATATAAGAAAATCCCACCAAATCCCACCCTTTATCAGATCTCTCTTGACACCATCTAGACAGCCTGGATTTTTAGTAATCTTTCTATCCCTGAAGAATCCTTTTTCATTTCTTGCAAAAACTTCCCCTTCCCTTTCCTATCAGGCCGTCCATCAGCATGAAGATCCTGGGATATGGTTTAGTCTCAGCCAGTACCTCTCATGAAAGCCAAATTCCATTTGACTTATTTCTCTCCTTATTCAAACCTCAATGCATCATTTGCTCTATGCTGACAGTGAACTATTCTTTTAGTAAATTATCATGAGAAGAGAATGGTTTGGTTGGTAATTAGCATGTCCTTGGCTATTAGAGATACTATATCCTAGAAGGAAAAGCGAGACTCTGTGGACCACTCAGTCCCTAGAGTTATGTGTGTGTTGAACCAAAACCACAGATGGCGTGAGTTCAAGGATGGTCAGTCTAATCTGTCCCCTCTTCTCTGTCAGGAGAGTTTTCCACAAACCTCATTGGACTCAAACACACAGACATAAGTTCACATACACCTTCCAGGGCTAGCAGACATAAGCAGCCTCCTTCCTTTTTACCTAGTATCACGCATCCTCTCAGGTCTGTTTCGAAAAGCTCTGCTCCAGGACACTCAGCTTAAGAGCTGGTGTTTACTTATTTCCCTCGTCATGGTCATTGGGCTCCTCCTGCTCAGTCTCTGTCATTGGAGGCGTTGTTCAGTCAAGTTAAATTGGAATCTCCTAAAAGTAGGAATTCAGGCTTGCATTTCTTTTGTGATTCCATGACCCGTAGCTTTCAAGCCAGGAGTAGGAACAAGGATTTATTTCTCTACACAGAAAAATGTCTAATCTCGTGTCTTTTTTTTTTCAATCAATGATGCAGTGTTCCTTGGAAAGAAATGTTTTTTCCCTTTCCAATTAAAGTTTTTCTATGATAATTGTGAGCCATTTGTGTTGCACCTTCCTTATCTTTTACTATTTATGTGTCTGAGTATGTGTATATGTGATGTATGTGGTACATGCTTATGCGTGTTCTGTTAATGTGAAAAGGGTGGTGTGTGTGTTCGCCTGCTCATACATGCTCGCCTGTGGGTCAGGTGTCTCCCTCTGAAGATTTTGCTTTTGAGATAGTGCCTCTCATTTTAGAACCCACAGTTTGGTTAGACCCAGTGTACTCTGGTAATACTCCTCTCTCTGATCCCTAGTGCTAGACACACAGGTGTGTGTCACTCACTACGCTTGGCTTTTATGTTGGTGCTTGGGGTCTGGTCAGGTCCTTATACTGACCCAAAGGCTACCTAAGCCAGCTCCACCTCCTCTGATTTCTCTTATTGGTGAGTCTCCCCACCCCCACCAAAAAAGGCCTGTTGAAACCAGACCTCCTCTGTATTTCTTAGCTTTGGAAAGCAGCTGCCCTAGCAGCTTCGTCTTTGTGTTCCCTGAACCTACCACACAGCTGGTAAAAGCTGTCCATTAATGATTCATCTGTAGACAGATATTTTATTAATTTGAAAGAGGAATATGAAAACACTCACCCATCAAATCACATTCTTCCTTAGCCTATCCTAGAAAAACAATATTTCGGTTTTTTTATCTATTAGTTGGTGTTTAAATTTCAGTAGAGAAAAGAGGGGTATGGCTCACCAGATCCCATCAATAGTCTCAGCCAGCTCCTTGCCTCACCTGTTCTTCACAACATTTCCTCATGCTACCTTCCCGGAACCACATACACAGCCTTGAAAGCAGCAGAACTGCCTGCTGTCATGCTACTCTGCCTACCTTCCTACAGGAGGGGGACACAGCTGCAGCTGTCTACGGGTTCCTATGACATCAGAAACAGATGCTCTTGGAATGTCCTTAGACTATCTTTAAAATACTGAGGTTCAGAAGTTTCCAACTAGACAAAAGAAGAGTGGGGTTCTCCACATATCACAAAGTTCCAAGAGGAAGCTTGATGTACCTACTCCCAAGTTCACAACTGTTCCCAAACAAATGTAAGGGGGATGCTAATTAATCCTCTACCAATTCTGAAAGTTAATACCAAACTCCAAGAGAGAATAATTGAAAGAGTGCATTGAGAATCATTGAAAGGATACACAGTTAACTAGTAGCCTGTAGGCCAGATCTCTTGAACAACTCTTTAGGCATTAGAAAGAAATGAAGACAGAGACAAAACAAACATTATATGAGTGAAACCCCTTCGAATAATAGAGATCAGTAGAATTTTATCACTGTGTATCTATGTATACAGATATACAGACATATAAATATCTATGTGTGTATATATATATATGTTTATCTATGTATTATTTGTGTGTATATATGCACAAATGTGTGAGCTCATATATCTATGAAGCCAGAGATCGATGTCACATGTTTTTCACAATTTCTTCTCTACATTATTTTTTGGCATAGGTTCAGTAAGAGAAATATTTATTTTGAAAGAGGAATATGAAGATGCTTGCTTACCCACCAAGTTATAGTCTTCTATATCTTCATTCACAGAAAAATAGTATTCTATTTTTTATATGTGTAAATCCTTTGTCTTTTGGTTGGTTTTTAAATTTGAATAAAGAGGAATATAGTTAACCAAACATCAATCAATTAAAACTGGAGCTCATCAGTTCAGCAAATTCAATTGGTTGCAAGCCCTAGGAATGATCCAGTTTGTACCACACCACTTTTAGATTACAGGCATGCACAAACACACTTGGGTTTGTTTTACATTTGTGCTGGAGACTCGAAGTCATGTCCTTATGATGCAAAGCAAGTACTTTGCCATCCAAACTAGCGCCCCCAGCACCCCGACCTGTACTTTTGCCTTGAATAGATGTGGGTTTTCTATATTTAACAGAAAAGATGCAAGAGATATCTCAAGGAATAAAGAGATATATTTTTTAAAAGCTATGCAGTAAATTTAAAACAGTAATCATGTTTAGCACTAGAAATTGATTGCTGTTATAAGAACTCTCGGCTACTCACTGCATAAGAATCTCCCTTCCACATTCTCCCTAAATAAACCATGCAATGTAAATATCAACCGTATCAACCAAGAGGAGAATGTTGAGCAATAAGCTTTTAAACATGTTCTGAAATGCACAGTCTTCTGGCTAATAAGTAATCCACATCGTGTATCTCCCTAAATGATTTACATAATCTACCTCTTTAAAATATTGTAAATATGCATTTACATGATAAAGTATGATTCAACTATAATGTCAACTCATACATTTCCATGAAGAATATCTTCTTCTTTAAGAAAAAAAGCACTAGTTAAACAAAAGAAATTTACATAATTTCTACTTGTTTGTGCATTTTAACTTAATCAAGTATATTTATTCTGAAATATAATCAGCTGATGACACACAAAAAAACATAATCATTTATTGAGTGAAAAAATGCATAGTGTATTTCAAATCCTCAGCAATGTCTTTAATTTGGAAGCATTTAGTATTTCTTCCACGAGAAAAGTACTTGTTCTTTTATTAAAGGTCAGACCTAAAAGTTGTCTATCATTGAGTCTTTTATCTACTTTTAATAGACTCTTATTTTTATTGGTGTTGGGGTGTTGGGGTGTGTGTGTGTGTGTGTGTGTGTGTGTGTGTGTGTGTGTGTGTGTGAATAATAGTATCTGAAGAGTCTACAAGAAGGTTTTGGGTCTCCTGGAGATGGAGTGACAGACAATTGTGAGTCACTTGACATGAATGCTAGAAACTGAACTCAGGTCCTCTGCAAGAGCACCGAGCATCTCTTCAACTCTTGTAACCACTGCTTATGTTTATACCATTAAAATTGATATCACTGTGAGTCAACTGATAGCATATATCAACTATTACTACAGCAGCTGGTGACATACGACTAGATCCCAAATGATTGTGTCACCAGGCCTTTATTGGTTAGTTCAAAACAGGCTGTGAGCTATTAGCCCAAATGCTTGAATTGCCCTAGATGCACAGAACACATGAAACTCAAGAAGGATGACCAAAATGCGAATGCTTCACTCCTTCTTTAAAAGGGGAACAAGAATACCCTTGGCAGGGAATAGGGAGGCAAAGTTTAGAACAGAGGCAGAAGGAACACCCATTCAGAGCCTGCCCCACATGTGGCCCATACATATACAGACACCCAATTAGACAAGATGGATGAAGCAAAGAAGTGCAGGCCGACAGGAACCGGATGTAGATCTCTCCTGAGAGACACAGCCAGAATACAGCAAATACAGAGGCGAATGCCAGCAGCAAACCACTGAACTGAGAACGGGACTCCCATTGAAGGAATCAGAGAAAGGACTGGAAGAGCTTGAAGGGGCTCGAGACCCCATATGTACAACAATGCCAACCAACCAGAGCTTCCAGGGACTAAGCCACTACCCAAAGACTATACATGGACTGACCCTGGACTCTGACCTCATAGGTAGCAATGAATATCCTAGTAAGAGCACCAGTGGAAGGGGAAGCCCTTGGTCCTGCCAAGACTGAACCCCCAGTGAACGTGATTGTTGGGGGGAGGGTGGTAATGGGGGGAGGATGGGGAGGGGAAGCTAATATAGAAGGGTTTGGGGGATGTTGGCCCGGAAACCAGGAATGGGAATAACAATCGAAATGTAAATAAGAAATACTCAAGTTAATAAAGAAAAAATAAAAATAAATTTAAAAAAAACAGGCTGTGAGAGTAGAAGTCATATGAAGTTAAGTGTGAAGAATGAGTGAGAAATAACCATAGTTAACTGCTAATCTGAAAATGCATTTGAGGTTGAAAACATAACCAGAATAATTGCACCCAGGAATTTTTGCATATAAACGGGTATGTGCTCATTATGATGACATGACAGGATGAATGTAAGGGAGACAAAGTCTGTTGAATTGTTGCAGGCTAACGTCATAATTTCCAATAGAAACATAAAGGTACAGCAACTCTGACAAGGGTATTTGCCTCAATGTATCAGAGTCAACTTTGTGTATGTTAGAGTAATGGCATTGGACTAGAGGTTTAGACCTGGACAGGCATGAACTTCTGTTTCCCTGTTAGAGGCTGCTTAGCTTTCTTTTTATTCTCTGTTGTGAGTTCCTACTCTCTTATCTTTTGGACTATCACAGGCTCATTTTTTTTTTCGAATGGCATGAAGGAAATGTGGCAAAGAACAAAGGAGATTACTGTTTGTGTCTTAACTGTGTAGTCAGCAGGCTCTCAGAAGGCCTCAGTGTTTCAGACAGAATTCCAGCTATTGAGAGATATATGTATTCTGTACCTTTAAGGAATTCATGATCCGGTACAGTTATAGCAGAAAATTACAAAACACCATATGAGTGCTATATAGTGCTTTAAGTGGTGCACGGTGTTCAGAAGTACAGAGGAGGAAAATGCAAGGAAGGGAGGGAAGATCACACAAGGAGAGATGGCTTCTAGGAGAAGGGCCACATTTCATGATTCCCCTGGAATCAGAGGACGACCAACTGACTATGATAATGCTGGAATCCCTCTGCTTCCACATCTGGACGGTGATATGGATTCAGTGACTACTGAGTTGACTTCCTTCTTTGGCTTGTAGAAGAGGAAACAGATGCAGATCATGGAGTGCCACATTCAAGGGAACAAAGAGAGTAGAATCACTGAAGGAAATTAAGAGTCAGTGTCAAAAAAGACCATGGGAAGGCAGAGACATAAGACACTGCAATGCATCTGGGGCATATCAGCAAAGTAGGACTACCTCCTAATCTAGTGTCTAATGTGCTTCTCAGTACATGGCAGAAAGGCAAGGGTGGACACAATTGTTTGAATCAAAAGACAAAAATCAACTACTTAAATTCTGAAACGGAAATTGTAACCCAATTTCTTTCAAATTATATGAAACGATCGAGTCTTTTTAATACTTATAGGTATATAATATCGAGTCTATAATACTTATAGGTATTATATATATATTATACATACATAAACAACATCATTAAATGATTAACAACCATGGAGAATAGCTTCAGACATGTAAGATTTCACATCGCCTACTATTTCCCCTCTATAATGCTCCTCTTCTGTCTAAAAAGCTAGTCAAGATTCAATCTCCAGCTTCAAGGAAGATGGGTATTTGTGTCATGAATGACATTTTCTTCATGGTCTAATATGAGCTATTTGCTTCATTCCTGTTCCTTAATTTTTAATCCACTAGTTCACTGCCAGTTAGGGTACTATTTTACAAGAGTAATAGCACCCGTTTATCGATCACATGCACTGGTACAGAGAAACTGTGCACATGATCATCCGTCTTCAAAACAGCCTCATTATCAACATTTTACGGAAAAGCTCACCAAGATTAAGTGGGTCGCTGATGGTTACATAAGTGATGTTGTTAGAAAGCTGGTTTGAAGTCAGGTCTGCCCTCTCTACAGAATAAGTGCTTTCCTATAAAGTACAGGTAACCATACCCATGCTGAAAAAGAAAGTGTCTTAGCATAGATGTTGCAGTTTTGCTAATAAACCGTGACACAAGGGTAAGTGAGAAGATGAACCACATTGAGGGAGCTCGCTGTTGCCTATTATAATGAGAAATTTTCAAAGATGTCACCTGAATTTACAGTGTACCTGCATTCACAAATGGAAATATATCAAGATGAGTGGGTAATCAATAAACAACTTGACATTATTTGTGTGCTAATTTTTAAAATAAATTATCATAAATGTTAACTTTTAAGTACTTAGATGAATTTTATTCCAATACACTCAATCTTTTGATTTACCAAATAAATTGTGTTTATTTCCAGATATCTGGATATTTAAGGTCACTGAGATGGATTATGTAGTGCATCTTGATCATTAATAAATCTTGGCTTGTCCTCACAGTGTGATACTGTTTCATATTTAATTAGCCTACACTCCTCACTTTTATGAAGAGCGCAATGGCAAGAATAGATCACATTCCAAATTGCACAGTTCTAGTGCCTCAAACTGTGAGCATTTTGATCAGCTTATTGATTATTTTGCCAAGTCTATTATTAAAAATAAAAGTTGCAAATAAACACTCTAAAGTCAAATAATGCAGACTAATTTTTGAAAGGATTTTATGAGGCTTTTTTTTTAAGTGGCATGTATTCATGTAAGAAATATATGGCCAGGAAAAACACTTGTCACATGAATCAGATGAACTGAGTTCCATGCCTCGGGGCAGAGGGGGGATTCTAGTGGACTGGCATAAACTCTCATCTCCATATTTGAATGCAAGGTGGAGGGTGAAGACAAGAGAATGAAGTCTCCTGTAGCTTCAGGATGGGGTTGCTCAGAGTAGTGACAGAGAAAGGTCGGAGAGAAGCTGCTTTAAACATGGTGGAAGCTGAGAAGCAGCTCACAACATAGGTTGTCTTCTAGACATGTGCCATAACACAAGCATGTCGAGGTATGTGTGTGTGTGTGTGTGTGTGTGTGTGTGTGTGTGTGTGTGAGAGAGAGAGAGAGAGACAGACAGACAGACAGACAGACAGACAGACAGACAGACAGACACAGATGGACAGACGGATGGATAGACAGAGGGACAGACAGAGACAGAGACAGAGACAAAGACAGAGACACAGAGACAGAGACACAGAGACACAGAGACAGAGACAGAGACACAGAGACACAGAAACAGAGACAGAGACAGAGACAGAGAGACGAGAGAGAGAATTAAAACGAATTTAAAGGTAAAATCCATCAAAAGATACCGAGAAAAAGAAAATAGAAATTCTAATCAGTACATCCTCTTTCAACCCCAAAGGAAAAGACAATTGTATTATTTTTGCTGGATGCTTCTCTGGACAACTTTTCTTAAATATTTTAACTTAAATAGATCACCATATGTAACATGTTATTACAAACTTCATTCACTGTATAATACCATGCTCCAGGCTCCTGCCTGAACTGAGGAAGGGCACGCTCCGGAGAACCCTGCTGTGGGCTCAGGTGTTTACTCTCCTTACACGGAAGCAGACTCAGACTTGCCCTCTGCTTTAGTTTCCCAGGACTTAACCTTACAGTGCAGGATATGACCTAGTCAGGTGCCTAGATTTCCAAGAGTGGACAAGGACATCTCATCATCTTGGCCAGCATCTAGCCTAGAGCGTCCTCTATTGGTTCTTCTTCTTGCTTGCTGCTAGCGCCCTTAGTTTCAGCATGGCAGGGATGGCGCTCTACAGAGAAGCTCGGTTTCAAGGTCTTTATGTTATAGCTCGCCACTGTGCTATGTTATGTTCATAGCTCCCCACTGTGCCCACCACATGAATATCATCACAGGCATTGCGGTGACAGTATTTCAGACCTCAAATTCATGCCTGGCAGAGTGAGTGTCACGTGTGTTTGCTTAGTGAAACAGGCAATTCACCTGTTTCGGAGTACAGGTTATGTACCTCTTATGTCCTGAAAAACAGAGCTGCTCTCACTGACTCTTCCTGCTCCACCCCAGGGTGCCATCCCCAGTGAGGCAAACTTTTGCCCATCGACTGGTCAGCACTCATTGATTAGTCGGGTTAATGTAACCAAGGATAGTGAAACTCTTCAACTAGGACTATAGAGCCCTGTCTTAGCACATATGAGCCCAAATGGAATCCCCGGATCCTTAAATCTTATTTAAGAGATAAAGTAAATCTCTGTCAAAATCTGATTAAACACATGGAGGGAAATCTTACTATGTAACCTTCGAGCTGGTAATTGAAAATTTACATTTTAATATAATCACAAACTTGATATAAATTATGGTTCTTACTCCATTCTAACTTCTTATTCTAAAAGTATAAAAGAAAAGAGAAAGACGTGATTTAAAAAAAGGCTTTTGAATCTTTTGAAAGATTTAAACTACAAAAAATTCAATGAAAAAAATTACTTCAGGAGAAAAGAATGTATTATCTGGGATAATATTTAATGTTCTTAGGCAGAAACGGTTTCGGGTAAACACTCAAACGGGCTTAAGAAAAAAATTTTAACCATTCATCAATACTAAGAATTAAAACCAGGACAATGAAAAAAAAGTAATGTTCAACTCACTGTCCCCTAAAACAATTATCGTTTAACAAATTATGCCAGATTACTAAGTAATAACAATAATAAGGATTATAGTTCTGGGCTGGATAGATGGTTCAGGAGTTAGTGCAATGGTGCATTTTTTTCCATAGGAAAAAGTTAGTTTCTACTCACATTAGGATGACTCATCTCTACCTGACTTTAGTCCCAAGGGACCTGATGCCCTCTCTGGGCTCTGTGTACAATTTTACTTATGTGTACTTGCCCCCACTGCAGGCACACACAGACACAAAATTAGAGATAATAAAATAAACATTTGCCTTTAATACTTATCATTCTAAGGTCAACAGAATACTGCTAAGCTATGTGGTCTTATATTTTTACTCAGTTCATATAATTAGTAAAGACAAATCACATTTTTAAACATTTTACTAAAAGAAGATGCCCGCATATTACTCGGTATTCTTTGCTCGCATGCCTCCCTTTCTTTAAGCCTAAGAAGCTAATAGTTCCAAGTTCAAGAATATATGTGATGATTGCTCCCACACTCCTTGTTCAGACTATATTTATATGAAATCATTGGGAAGTCTTGAGTCTATATTTCAGGAAAGATTTACAGGTGCCCTCAAAATTACTGGATACACTAATAACTCGCCATGCTCTGTAATCAACATGTATATGTAATCAACATGAACTGACTGAAGATTTATGTTGGGGAATATAAACAATAAAAAGGAATGTAATTGCACAGCTTGGCTAGATTAGTCATGTTTTTCAGAGTCTAAATTAAAATCTTTTCAAATATTTTGGACCATCCTAAAATTTAGTCTATTCCTCAGTATCTCTCTCCCTTTCCTCTCCTCCATTTATCTCTCCCACCTCCCTTTCCCTCAGTCTCTGACCTGAGATGATGAACTCTTTCAAGGTATGATTAGATGGTACCAAGTGGAACCTGCCTGGTAAACTCAACAGATACCATTAACTTGTACCAGCAGTAAAGGAGAATGGAAAAGTGTCCACACAGGCCTGGATAATCCAGAGAAAATCCTGTCTATGCATACAGAGACAACATCAGCATGAACACTTCTATAAGAACTCCTCATTTAAACATGGTCATTATTAGGTTGGGAGAAGTTCATACCCAAGTACCCTTGTTTGGCAAAAAAAGAAAAAAGACAACATAAGAAATGTACAACTCGAGTCTGGAACAAGATCCTTTCAGTTTCCTTCTGTGCCAGAAGCGAACCCCGTGCCACAGCTCTCTGTGCCTGGATCCTGCCAGGAGAGAGCTGATCTTCCAAGAGTGCTGACACACAGACTTAGAGGAGGATCAAGCCACTGTCAAGACGGCAAGACCACCTAACACCAGAGATAACCAGATGGCGAGAGGCAAGTTCAAGAACGAAAGCAACAGAAACCAAGGCCACTTGGCATCATTAGAACGCACTTCTCCCACCACATCAAGACCTAGATACCCCAACACATCGGAAAAGCAAAACTCTGATTTAAAATCACATCTCATGATGATGATAGAGGACTTTTAGAAGGACATAAAGAACTCCCTTAAAGAAATACAGGACAACACAGGTAAAAAGGTGGGTGGATGGGAGAGCACTCTCATAGAAGCAGGGGGAGAGGGAATGGGATACGGGGTTTCTAGAGGGGAAACCGTGAAATGGGATAACATTTGAAATGTAAATAAAAAATCCAATAAAAGAAAAAATGTTTAAAACAAAGAAAAAAAGAAAAAAAGAAATGTACAGCTCTTAACAGGTTAAAGTTTATATATGACAGGTGTGTGTCAGGCAGTCTATAAACTTCCTATCACTCAGAAACAAGTGTACCAAATAATAACATTGTTTAAAAAGCATTGAGCATTTTTAAAAGATCTATTTCTTTTATTTATATGAGTACACTGTAGCTGTCTTCAGACACACCAGAAGAGGGCCTCAGATCCCATTACAGATGATTGTGAGTCACCATGTGGTTGCTGGGAATTGAACTCAGGACCTCTGGAAGAGCAATCAGTGCTCTTAACCACTGAGCCATCTCTCCAACCCCAACATTAATCATTTTAAACCTAATAATCATCTTTGACCATTAAAGAAGGAATAAAGATTGCTTTGGCTGGAGTGAAATACCAAAGCCACTTCCCAGAGAGAGAGCCAGACTTTCCCATTGCAGATATCTCCATCAGAAGCACACTAGAGATGATATCATCTGAAGGATGCAAAGCCATCATTATCTACAGTATGCAACTTCAATTTCTAGCTATTGTGAGACAAAACTCTTCTGGGGAGACACTACACTTGCCTCCCTGCCTAGATCTGGAATCCATTACAGCTGAAGTACAGATAACAACAAAGTCCAATTTGGTGCACCAATGAGTTTTATTAGGGTTGCTTATAGGAATATGGGTGAAGGGTTACTTAACAGGGAGAGAAATAACTTCCTGGTTGTATTGCCATAGCTCAGCCCAGCATGGATGTCAGCTCGTAAAGCTGGGCATCTGGAGCACACTGCACAGCCTGCAGACATCTCAACAGGCTGGGGAACGTTCTTTCCAAGGTACTTGGTTTGTCTGAGCCTTTTCCAAGCAGCTCAGCTGGTTTCCACTTCTTCTGGGGAACCGATCTGGTCTCACAGTCTTCATTTTGGCTTGTCTTCTTCCATGGTTTGGCTATGTTTGGCCCAGGGAGAGGTGCTATAAGAGGTGTGGCCTTGTTGCAGTAGGTGGGTCACTGTGGGTGTGGGATTAAAACCCTCACTCTAGCTCCCTGGAAGTCAGTCTTCCATTAGCAGCCATCAGATGAAGATGTAGAACTCTCAGCTCCTCCAGCACCGTGTCTGCCTGGATGCTGCCATGCTTCCTGCCTTGATAATAATGGATTGAACCTCTGAACCTGTAAGCCAGCCCCAGTTAAATCTTGTCTTTTATAAGACTTGCCTTGATCATGGCATCTGTTCATGGCAGTAAAACCCTAAGACACCTTCTTTACCCTAGCTTGCAGGGACCTAATGAATTTGGTCAGTTTCAAGGACTTCCTGGAACTTTAGTTTTATCTTCCTGCTTACAGACTTTTGTGCTTTACAGTGAGTTAATTTCTGTTTTAAAAGTGTACCTCAATGTGTTAAAATGTTAGCATTCTCCAGAACCACTCACTACCCAAGAAGTTCTGTATAGAATAGATTGAAATTTAAAGATTAAAAAAAACGTTGTGTGACTCTATCATAACACTGACTGATAGTTTTATTCCGATTTATACTCAGAATACTGCTATCTTTTTTTTCTTTAAAATGGTCAGAGAAGCCATTGCAGTATAACAAGCAAGAACTGAGGCATTGCTTGTTTTATTAATTCTTTGAGAATTTCATATAGTATATTTTGACCATTTTCACCCCAATCCTTCCCAGATCCACCACCCTTTCCTCATTCCCAACTTTGTGTTCCCTTTTACTTTCCGTTTAACTGATTGATGACCCCAGTTTATGCTGTTAGGTATACTTTTAGGTGTGGCTCTGACTACAGGAGAGTGGCCACACCTTTGAAAAACAACAACAATAACAATAACAACAACAATAACAATAACAACAACAATAACAATAACAACAACAATAACAATAACAACAACTGCCCCTCCTCAAGCAGCTATCAACTAAGATTTTTATTTCATGGAAATCCAAGAAATCTTTAAACTCTCATCTTCAAAAACTTTGAAAATCTGTATTTGAATGTGTTGCGTCCTCTCTCCTCACTTACTTACTTACTTATTTTTTTTACTTACTGACTTTCTTATTTCTTAAGAATGTCATGTTCTCTGGTATATATGAGGCTGCTTCCTGTTACCTTGTCATTTGAAGCCTACAAACCAATCACAGGCAGCATTTCATGCAGCCCCTGCATCAGAATGTGCTTATAGCACTTTGAACTCTTCTTTCTGTGATTTTCATGCTTGACCATCCTGTGTTTATCTGCTTGCCT
The DNA here is from genome assembly GCF_021556685.1 of Rattus norvegicus. Taxonomy (NCBI): domain Eukaryota; kingdom Metazoa; phylum Chordata; class Mammalia; order Rodentia; family Muridae; genus Rattus; species Rattus norvegicus. The sequence continues at coordinate 70,294,139 of NC_141550.1, forward strand.
TCTTATCCCCTTTTTTTCTTCCCGGGTTAAAGGTTATTTATTGTGAGGCAGCCTACATGCATGCTGGGAACCAAACTCAGATCATCTGCAAGAGAGCTGGTTCTTGAACCGCAGACACATTGCTCCAGTTCCATAATTACATATTTACCCAAGAATGACTATTCAGAGGTCAAGATGTAATTTAGCAGTGTCGTGCCAATTTTACTAACTGTAAAGATTCCCTCCCCAACAAATACAGGGTCATAATACACAGTCCAGGATGGCCTTGAATTTAGTGATCCTGCCTCAGATTCTAAGGTTACAGGGACATATCACTAAATAGAGCTAGAAAATATTAATAATGACAATGTACCAACTCATAAATGTTGAGGACCGTTTGCTCCTTAGCAAACAGGTGTGAAATCGTTTTGGTTGATTTTTCATTAAATCCAAACTAGGAATATGTAACTTTTCTCCTACAAATTAAATTGCTTTATTACAAATTGTATTGTCTGATTTTCTTACCAGCCTGCTTTAAGGATATCCACGTGTTCAATATGCTCGCTCGAAGTTTGGCCTACACCAAATGGTTGTTTAATCCAAATATCTGAGCAGCAAACTCAGCTGATCCTTCAGGAGAAAGAATAGTTAAACAGCTATCATACCTTTATGGAGGCATGGCTCTTGCCCAGAAACTCTCAGGCAGTCATGGAGATGGACATGTTGGTGTCAGCAAGAGGGTACTTGATGACTCTCCTGTCATTGGTTCCTCGTCTTCTGTTACCGTTTCTAGTCGTAGAAGTAGCTATGCGTCTATTCTGCCTGAAGTTGGTGCTTGGCAATACCAAATCCTAATTTTAGGAATTAGAGAAATTTGAATGTATAGATTTTTAATAAAACAGAAAACATAATAAAACTGCAAATAAAATCATACAGCAACTGGCTGGTTTTGTGTGTCAACTTGACACAAGCTGGAGTTATCACAGAGAAAGCAGCCTCCCTTGAGGAAATGCCTCCATGAGGTCCAGCTGTAAGGCATTTTCTTCATTAGTAACCAAGTTGGGGAGGACCCCTTGAGGGTGGTACCATGTCTGGGCTGGTAGTCTTGTGTTCTATAAGAAAGCAGACTGAGCAAGCCAGGGCAAGCAAGCCAGTAACATCTCTCCATGGCCTCTGCATCAGCTCCTGCTTCCTGACCTGCTTGAGTTCCAGTCCTGACTTTCTTTGGTGAAGAACAGCAATGGGGAAGTGTGAGCTGAATAAACCCTTTCCTCCCCAACTTGCTTCTTGGTCATGACGTTTTGCACAGGAATAAAAACCCTGACTAAGAAAGCCACTATTCAGAAATCAATAATTAAAAATATAGTATGCATGTGTATACATGTTTGTAGAAGTGTATGTTACAGAAAACTTGTGAATCCAGGTACCTCGGTATCTGCTATCCTATTCCCAGATATTTTATCCTAGGTATATGCTCAGGAGTGAGGGAGATCTTTAATAAGGACACCGATCTCTGTATGAAGAGTCCACCTTCTACCCTAGAGGATTCTCACAAAGTCCTTCTCTCTCTGATACTATCACATTGGAAGTAGTTTTGTAGGGTATAGGAGATGACTATCTTTTGAGTGTACATGTGTATATGCACATTTCTGTGCATTTGTGTGCTTGTGTTCATTCCATCCATGCACATTTATGCACACAGAACTGTCAGATGACAGCTTTGGCTATCAGCCCTCACTTAAATCTTGTTTGAGACGGCTTCTCTAGTATATTACTGTACACCCGAAACGAGCTAACCCTTGAGCTCCTACCTAACCACAGGAGCAGTAGAACCACATATGACTAGGTAGGGCTACCTGGTCCTCCTTTGATGTGGGTTCTGGGAATCCAAACTGAGTCTTTTACCCAGTAAACCATTTCCTCAATCCAGGAGTTACATTTTCATTTTTGAGTTTGAGCAGATCACTGACATTCAGGCCCCACCATTTTCCCTGGCTCTGTTGGAGAGTATTGCAAAACCCAACTTATTTTCAGAAATATTTATTTGGTAATTGCTCTGCTTCCTTAAGGAAAGCACATCCTTACTTGGTGACTGGATTCTACCTTTTTTTCTATGGTCCACAAAGCTCTTCTACTTAAGAGAAAATGGGTAAATTATAGCTGTATTAAATTAAATTAGAATTCACCACTTCCCAGTTCTGTCATCAGGTCCGTTCGGCCATATTGGCAGCTTTACCACCAGACTTAGAGTGCTGTCCTATCTCCTTATGAATAAAATCATTTCCTAAGTGTTAGGCAAGAATGTTCCTCTTTTCCTCAGCTCAACCATGAAATCAAAAGCTTCTTTCCTGCCTTGACTGAATTTCAATCATTCTACAGAATCAATTGCATGTGTCTGTTTTGTGAAAGACTTGACTGAGCAAGCAATTATAGTAGAATTATTTCTTAATGAAGAACAAACCCTCCCCTTGCTCTTTATATTTTAAATGAAGAATATGGGAATTCTCCCAACGGTGACACTCATAAACATGGATGTTTTATTCATCAGCTTCTCTGTTCTTTTAAAATGTATTCTCGCTCACTCCAAGTGATAGAGTTAACTTTTTAATTCTCTTCTTTTGAGAGCACGTATTTGTCCTTTTTTTTTTTGTCTGAGAAGCATTCGATTTAACAGGCTTTAACTGTGTGTGTGCATATATCCACACATATATGTACATATTTGCATTTTTGTACAAGACAAATGGGGAGGATCGCACAGCCCATTAAGCGCGCAGTTGAATGCAGTCCTCATGTCGAAGGAGTCATTGCCATTTGCTTCTGATGCACTTAAGAAAACTGCAGTTTGGGCAAAGTCCACTAAGTTCTCTGTTCATTTTCTTAAAAAAAAAAAAAGTAAAAGAAAGCAATTTTTCTTCATAGAAGCAGGGGGAGGGGAGAAGGGAGGGGTGGGGGAGGAAGGGGATAACATTTGAAATGTAAATACATACAATATCCAATAGAAAAAGGAATTGTTCGTGATTATAATTTGTGATTTTAAGAACAAACAAAATGGAGTCCGTATAGCCTGCTGGAATTTGATTTTTCAAACACCAAGCTTGAGGCCTGGAGCCATAGATAGCTTGGCAAAGTACTGATATAGCATGCATGAAGCCCTGGATTTAGGCTCTAATACTACATAAAATGGGGTGCTGGTAAATGTCTGTAACGTCAGCACTCTGGAAATGAAGACATTGATCAGGATTTAGTTCAAAATCACAGGCAGCCTGGGCCACATGAGATCCTGTCTTAGTAAAGAAATAAATTTCTGGTTTTGAAGATGTGCAGTCTTTAAGTTAATACAATTCTTTTCACGTCACATTCTAGAAAAAACAATTTTCAGTGTAAAAGACAGAAGGAAGTGCTGGGGGTCGGGGGTACAGGGAAAAAAACCTACAGTGTGTACAAAAAGGAAAGATGAAAGATTACTGTAGTAATAGGAGCTTTTGGGACCTGATTTATGCAGAAAGGATAAAACACTTACACCCATGATCCCATGATGAAATTTTCCTAGAACTAAGTGCACATGTGCACACACACACACATACACATGTTCACAGTTAAGAGTGATGGATGCTACTCATGTCAGTATGCTAATGTGATGCTCCATAGTAGGTGTGGTCAGTATGATCGCTAAGTGAACTGGAATATTCACAGCATCTTGTTATTCATCCATATACACCAAGCTATGATCAACTCAAAACTCTAGGCAAAGTAAAAAAAAAAAAAAAAAAAAAAAAAAAAAAAAAAAAAAAAACTAGAAAAGGCTTTGTATATGGATTCCCTAGTCTCAGAGAGAAGCAAACAGTAGTCCTGAATGAGTGCAGTAGATTTCTGTCAGTGCTATAGGAATCACACAGAGAGATGAGATACGCTCTACATCCTATGTCATTTCCACTTGGCTACATGACAACTTGGGTTGACGATATGTTCATGGTTTGCACAAATGACTGTATTATGTCTCATTATGGACCATAAATACCAATCAACCTAATCACAAAAGGGCTGTTTCAGTGTTCATGTGGCTATTTAATCAGAATTATGCAGACAAAGATGAATAATTTTATGTTAATTATCATGTTTACTACTGTGGAGAAGAGAAACACATCTCTCATGTTGCCTTAAATGAGCCTTATCTAAAATTTTGACTTCACAATAGAGATTACAGAGGTAGATACCAGAGAGAGAGAGAGAGAGAGAGAGAGAGAGAGAGAGAGAGAGAGAGAGAGGTAGAGAGAGAGAGGACAGAGCAGAGAGGGGTAGAGTAAGGATGAACTGAGATGGCATAAGGGGGAGCCGAGAGTTGGAGTCAAGCTTGTCCAGGTTTGAATTCTGCAAATTTTCAGACCTCTGGAAGCTAAAGTCTAGGAGAAATTTTGTCACTTGTAAAATAAAAGGTCAGTGATCCTGCCTTTCAATTTTGGAAGAAAGACACTGCAGGTACATTTAGTTGGCTTGGTTTTGGTTCTCTTGTTGACATATGCACTAAACAATGAATAGAGCGGGCTCAGTACTATTTCCATAACATGCATTTAGTACCTACCTGTCATGTGGAGCCACACCTCTTCCTCTGTGACCCCCTGCACCTACTCAAATCCCTGGTCCTCCCTATTCTATTTCCAGGTCTTGTTAGCTTCTGTGTAAAAGAGAGAACGTATGGTTCTGATTTTATCTTCCTGTGCCCAGCTAATTTCACTTAACAGAGTGTCCTCCAGACCCATCCATTTTGCTGCAATTGGCAGTATTTTGGGGTTTTTATAACCACTGAAATTAATATAATACTTATATTTTGATAAGTATACATGTATACTTATCAAAAATAACTGGCCAATGAGAGTGTGGAAAAAGGTTCATGGCCTTAGTCATCAGCGGAATGCAAACTAGAATGCTAAAATGCCATGTTCTTGGGGTTGGGGATTTAGCTCAGTGGTAGAGTGCTTGCCTAGCAAGCGCAAGGCCCTGGGTTCGGTCCCCAGCTCCGAAAAAAAGAAAAAAAATGCCATGTTCTTGCAGTTAAATGGGCTATTATTAAAATAAGGACATAACGACAGCAAATGTAAGGCTTTGTAGAGGTGATAACTCACACCCCGTTGTTGAAAATGCTATGAGGTTCAGGTTGTACAGCATATACAGTGGTACATCAGGAATGTAAAGAATCTTGTATGTATGTATGATCCATGTACACTGACAAATCCCTCCAGTTAATGTGAGTCATACATATTTCCAGGATGAAATGTGGGTCCACAGGGATAACTTGGATTTTATAAACATTTGCTCCTCCTTCTGAGAGCCCAAGTTGAGTTCTTATCCCCCATATACCACACTAGGCAGTTCACAATTTCCTGTAAGTCCAGGTCCAGGAAATCGGGCCCTACCTTCTGGCCTCTGAAGGCAGCTGCACTCAAGTACACAGAGATACAGACACACGAACATAATAAAACACAGTTATTTAAAAAAATTAAGTATAATAAATTTAAAGTAATATTTTAAAACTATTTAAAAATATTTTATTATAAAAAGATAAAATGTTCACAGTCCCTGTTCTCCACATTTCTGCTTTCCTTTTCTTACTGTTTCCTTTCTACTAAAAACACTTGCTTCTGGCATTTCTTTTAGTACTCTTACCAGGGTCCTGTGGGGCATACATTGGTTTTGATTTGTTTGAAATGTGTTCATTTTTTCAATTTAATACTAGTTTGAACCAATGAGGAATAATCTTTATATTTCTCTTTACTTCATACATAGATTTCATTTAAGGTTTAATCGTTTATTGAAATAAGAACACATCACTTTCTTTGTGTGTCCTTCCATCAAGATTTTGCTAAAACTTTTTACTTTAGTTAGAAGTTCTATTGCTGCGATGTAACACCATGACCGAAAAGCAATTTGGGGAGCAAGGGGTTCATTTGGCTTACAATTCCATATCATAGTCTATCATTGAAGAAAGCCAGGATAGGAACTCAAGCAGGGACAGAACCTGAAGGAAAGAGCTAAGGCAGAGACCATGCAATGATACTGCTTATTGGAGTGCTCAACCTTTCTTTGTTTCTTTCTTGTATTTATTTTTTATTTTACTTATTTACTTTACATCCTTCTCACTGCCCCCTTCTGGTCACTCCCTTCCTCAATCCTTCCCCCATCCTTCCTCCCCTTCTCCTCTGAGCAGGTGACCCCAACCCCTGGGAATTCTCCAACCCTGACACTTCAAGTCTTTGCAAGGCTAGGTGCTTACTCTCCTTCAGAAGCCAGACAAGGCAGTCCAGCTAGAACATATCCCATGTACAGGCAACAACTTTTTGGATAACCGCTGTTCCAGTTGACCAAGCTGCACGTCTGCTACAGCCTGTGTATGTTCTTTAGTTGGTAGTTCAGACTCAGAGAGCCCAAGAGTCCAGATTAGTTGACTCTATTGGTCTTCCTGTGTTGTTCCTACCCACTTCAGGGCCAGCAACTCTTCTGCCTATTCTTCCATAAGAGTCCCTGTGCTCCAACCACTGTTTGGCTGTGGGTATCTATATCTCTCTGAGTCAGCTGCTGGGTAGTCTCTCAGAGAATAAGTTGTTCCTATCTGCAAGCAAATTAGAGTGTGATTAATAGTGTTAGGGATTGGTGCTTACCCAAGTTAGGCCAGTTATTGGCTAGCCATTCCCTCAGTCTCTGCTCCATTCCCTGTGCCTGCATTCCTTGTAGACAGGATAAATTTGGGATTGAAAGTTTCATGGGTGGGTTGTCTCTATCACTCTTCTGAGGTTCCTGCCTGGCAACCACCAGCCCAGGGATAGCACCAACCACAATGGGTTGAGCCCTTCCCATCAATTACCAATTAAGAAAATTCCTTACAGGCTTGCCTACAGCCAGGTTTTATGGAGGCATTTTCTTAATTGAGCCTCCGTCCTCTCAGATGACTTTAGCTCTTATCAAGTTGACATAAAACTAGCAAGAACATTCACAATCACACCTTATCCATTCTACAATTTGAAAACTCTAAGAAACAGATGAAAAATAAAATGTTGACTTTGCTGCTACTGATAGTGACTTAGATCTACTTCAAAAATGGGTCTTCTAATCTCCTTATGACTGCATAACGGGAAAGGTATGCACTAATAATATTTACCAATCAGTTATGATGGTGTCTTTATCAAGTCTTCATATATTAAGAACTGGAGACTCATGTCCCATATCTACCTCTCGAGGACAAATTCAGGGCATCGAAGGTTGCAACGATCTGGAAATCTGAGAGCCCAAAATAGGCAGTCAAGAAAGGTCTGAGTTGTACATACAAACAATTCCAGAAACTCACGACCAGAGATCATCCTGCTTCTTTACAAGTATAGATAGAAAAGAGCTCAGTTCCTTCCAGAGCAGTCACAGTACCACAGACATCAACAAAACATATGTGAGGAACAGAACTCAAGACCTGCATATGTTCTCCCCTTTCATATCCATGCCTGGGCAAGTAATCTATGGTGTGTGGGATTCTCTGGGAGAAGTTCTGAGGTTAGTCTCTTCTAAACAATATTAATTAGAAAACCAAAGGACTATGTTATTAACACATGGCATGAGTTCATGAAGAGATTCTTACTTTTGAAAGTTTTGAACTGCTCTGAGAGACTGTTTTCAAAAGTTAGAACCAGTATCAGCAGACTGTCATGTGCTTTGATTAATTCCCAGCCTTGCTTCTCTATAACTGAGCAAACTTGTCTATTCAACATGGACTTTCTACTATCCTCCTTTATGCCTGCACAAGGGGAAAGATTTGCACCAATATAGATTTCTTACTTTCTTTGCTCAGGTTCTGGTAATCACCTATTGTGACTTTTGTTGCTTCTCCTAGTATAATGGTTCTTACAAGGATCCTCCTCCTCCTCCTCCTCCTCCTCCTCCTCCTCCTCCTCCTCCTCCTCCTCCTCCTCCTCTTCTTCTTCTTCTTCTTCCTCTTCTTCTTCTTCTTCCTCTTCTTCTTCTTCTTCATCATTGTGATCACTACTGTAATTATTGTGCATGTGATATTTGTTCGTGAGTTTATGTGCCAGAGTCTACATGTGAAAATCAGAGGACAACTTTTTGTCATGAATTCTCTCCACACTCTTCTTGTAAAAGAAGCAGTTTGACATGCTGAGCCTTTTGATCAGCCAAGTGCTGTACTTTTGAAGATATTACCCACCAGTCACAGAAGCTCATGCGGGAAACAGAAGAAACACAAGGTCCCATGACTAATGGCCAAGCTCTTTGGCTCTTTTAACTTCCTTAGTTATTGAGTATCTGAGGTCTTTCCATTTGAAAGAATGGTTTCCCAGTTGCTTCTAGCTTAACTGTCATTTTTAACAGCACAAAATTCCTGGTTGGATAGAAGCTGGATAACTGATGTTTATCTCATCAGTTGCATAACAACCCACTCTGAAACTGGTGGCTTAGAAAAATCATTTATTAGATCAGCATCAATGGAGATGGTACAGTCATCAAAGTACTTGTATTGTAGATATGAAAACATGCTCATAATTCTATGCTAGCACAGTGGAAGTGGGCATATACCTGGGCCTCGTTGGTCAGCCACCCTAGCCTGGCAGATGATGTCTATGACAGTGAGAAGGCCTGTGCCACAAAACATGGTAGATGAAACTTGAGAAACAATATCTAAGGATAAGCCCTGCTGCCTGGTCCAAACACAATTGAGGGAGAAAGGGTCTATTTTCAAGTAATAGTCCATTATGTGGGGAAGTCAAGGCAGCAAGAATTTAAAATGACTAAACACATGCACAGGGTCAAGAACAGAGATGAATGAACACATGTGTGCTTGTACTCAGATCTCGTTCTTCCCTCTTACTCAGTTAAGGACTTCCTGCATAGGGAATGATACAACCCACAATGGGCTGCATTTCCCCACACCAGCTAATTTCATTAAGACAATCCGAATATATGTACCTATACGCCAACCCAAAGTGCACAATTGTTCATTATAATTCTTCTCCCAACTGATTGTACATTATATTAATTTGACAATGAATGCTAGCCTTTGAAAAGCAAACAAATGTCAAGATTATGCAAACTGGCTTAATTGGTAGTGTTGGGTAGCCTGCATGAAACGCTGGATTCATAAGGTAGGCATGGTGACATGTGTTGGAAGCAGAGGAAAGAAGATAGAAGTTCAACATGATCCTCAAACATAATTCATTTAAGGTCAGTGAGGCATATATGAAACCTTGCAACCGATAACCTAGTTATCATCATCATCGTAAATAGTAAGCCAAAGCAATATTATTATACTGGCTTCAAGTTTCCTTATGTCATATTGGCCAATGTATATTACATGATCAATGCTACCATTAACATAGCAGAGAGTGACATGATGTAGCATAGCACAGTGATGACCCACAAGGACATAAATACAAGGAGAAAAGACTCATCAATGAGAATTACTATGATAATCTCGCACTGTGCATTGAAGATCCTAATACAATAGCAATATCTAATGTGAACTTAATGTTACAAACCCTGGAAAGTTCTTTATATTGAGTCTCCTTTGAATACCAAAGCAAACCCATAAAGGAGTTAACCTTAAATGATGAGGAAGAAGCTCAGAGATGACCAATACAGTGTTCAGAAACACAGGTAATGCCAGAACACAGAATAAGTTCTGGCTAACGAAGTCCCTGTTTTTATTTTTTTTTAATTTTTCAAAAGTAATTTTTAAATTTTTTTATTAAATTATTTTATTTATTTACATGCCAAATGTTTCCCCACCTCCCAGAGTTCTTCATCCCATGCCCCCCCTTTGCCTCTGTGAGGGTGATCCTCTGCCCACCCTTACCTTACTACCACCACTCCCTCTCCCCCAGATCTCCCTTTTCTAGGTCATCAAGTATCTACAGGATACTTGTCCCACAGCCCCTGTTTTTAATACCGTGTAAAATGTTTCCCTGTATCTAAAACATCAAAATATTCTGGGTCTTGATTTGTTTTCTTTAAAAGTAAAGATTTTGTTTTCATCATTCAGGACCAAAAGAAGAGATTTTTCTGTATTGCATTTTTGTGTGGAATACCTGTAAACCCACTAATTACTTTCATAACTAGTGCTTATGATTCAATAGATATTCATCGCAACCAAATTTCAGGGTAGTGAGGCAAACACCAAATGTGAGGTCACAGAGGTTGGGGTTCATCAGCCCTCCTGCTATTAAGAAGATGTATGAATTTTAGCATTTGAACCATTATTATTGAACCAGCATTTAGCATTATTCCCCCCGTTGGGAGCTCTATTTCCTCATTTGTAAAAGAATAATGTCCATCCTACAAGATTATCATGAGATTACATGTAGAGTTTGAAACACACACACATCTTTTTTCGCTATAAAGCATTATAAGAACACAACCTGAGGAGTTAGGAAAAGGGAATTGGTATTGTCTTTGTGCCTATTTGTGTAACTGTTCCTCTTTTGTTTAAAATCTCTTCTGGTGGCTACTGCAATTACCTAAGAGAATGATAGATTACTGTAGCTGGAATGAGTTTCCTACTTTCTAGCTAGAAAATCATAATAAATACTTAATGTATCATCTTGATAACTTTTTATTCACCTTTATTCTCTCTGAATTTTTACAAAATTTACCCCTCACAGTTCCTGAACTATTTCACAGTTTTTCTTCCATTAGACCTGGAGAAGAACAGCCTCCTTTCTTATTTGTTTTTTCAAACAATCACTATCAATTAGATCCATCAGTATTTTGACTCACTTTCACTTTTGAAAGATTTTGGTCTGTTTCTCAGGCAGGTTACTACTTCTTTTCCACCTCATCTCTTCCTATTTATCCATTAAAACACCGTAAATAACTTCAGAGCCTGCCTTGAGTATGGCCCTACATATCACTGTCAAAGTATTTCTGTTGATAGTGTATTTCTCTGAGCCACTGCCAAAGCCACGAGAGCCCTTTAAGAATGACTTGATTCTTTGTGACAGCATCTAGCCTCTCAACTCAGAATCCAAAGTATTTTATGAAGCCTGATAAGCATCCACTTGGCTTGATAAATCTTTATGGAATGCTCACCACCTACAGGTCACTGTGCCAGAGGAGCAGGCCCAAATCCTAGCCTTCAAGAGACTTTTAAAGTCTGACAGGAAAGAAAAGATGCTGTCACAAAACGCTCTAACAAGCAGAGGAAGGTGAACTTGGAAGACACTGGGTTTGTGAGCTAATATACTGAAGATCTGTGCAGTCCAGTTGAGCTCACCAAGTGCTAGCTATAACTTTGTTCTCTGTTTGCCTACAACACTTATGCCAGTTATCTTTCAGCAGGAATTAAACCAAGCACCACCCCATCATCTGGGGTTTCATCAAATCTCTTCATTTTGTTTTCCTTTGACTGTTACCTCCTTGCCAGAAAATTATATTGTTTCTACAGAATTCTGTCCAGATACAAACCTGTATGATGTTTTCAATCTATCCAATGGTGTTTCATTTGTTTTACTGATAGAATCATAGCTACATACCTTTATTTTCCCGAGGGAAGTAGGGTTCTCACTTTTTATTTCTTAAGAGTATGGGTTAGCTTTTGATTATATGAAGTTTTTAATCAGTTATCTAAACTGACACAGGGCAAGTTCAGTTCATCATCTGTCACCATTACCACTTTGGTTTATTTAAATGAGCACTGGTGTTAATGCACTATTCTCATTCTATTTCATTTTAGTACTTTTCTTTGGGGGAGCCTGGGGGAGCTCAGTATAGCTGCTTTCTTAGGTTGGAATTTTTCCTCCTAGAAAGAGAAGAGAAGTTCAGGAGTGTCTCAAAGCCCATAAGAAATGTAAAAGGTAAATAGCCTTGTTGGGCACCAATGAGAGGAGAAGCCCTTCATCCTACCAATGCTCAAGGCCCCAATGTAGGGGAATGTCAGGGTGGGAAGGCAGGAAGGCGTGCATGGGTGGATGAGGGAACACCCTCATAGAAGAAGGGGAGGGAGGATGGGATAGGGGATTTATGAATGGGAAATCTGGAAAGGGGATAACATTTGAAATGTAAATTTAAAAATATTGAGAGAGAGAGAGAGAGAGAGAGAGAGAGAGAGAGAGAGAGAGAGGCTGGAGAGATGGCTCAGTGGTTAAGAGCACTGACTGCTCTTTCAGAGGCTCACGCAACCATCTGTAATGGGATCCGATGCCCCCTTCTTGTGTCTAAAGACAGCAACAGTGTACTCACATACATAAAATAAATAAAAATTTTTTTAAAAAAAGAAATGTAAAACGTGCACAAGACTCCCAGCACTGACAGGACTCATGAGGGCCCTTCCTAGAGATTATATATGCAATAAGCACTGCTCCAAGGAAGGAGAGTCTTCGATAGAGCTGCCTGCAAAGTTCACAGGAAACTCACATAATGCAGTTTCATCAGTTATTGGAGAAGCTTTTCAGTAGTACAGCTGACAGTGTTACCTTTCGTTAGCCCCAGTAATCTTGGTTCACTAAGATGATTTGGATGGAATAATCTGCTTGATCTGTTTGTCATACCTGTGGTGGATAGGTATTTCTGTGCCACTCCTCCATAAAATAACATAACAAATGATATTTTTATTGCTTCTTTCACCCTTGATTGTTAACTGAGTGTGGAGGATCCTTTAATTTCAGCTTAAAGATAAATTCCCATGAAAAGTTTTCCTAGTTTCTCAGAAGATGTTAAAACTTCCTCTTCCTTGATTATGAATGTATATTTTTGTTGTTATACATTCATCTTGTCATAATCCAGTCCTCTTCAGTATCCTTTAGCCCATTCGTGCTTGATCTAAACATCACTCCCTGGCCCATGTTCTAACATGCAGATCTGGTCACCCTGTGGTAGATGTGTCTCCACTTATGGCTACTTAACTTCTAGAGTCAGGGAAACGGTGATTATATGGTTTTAATTCCATAGCTATGCTTTCAGTGGTTTGCTTCCCCTAACCTGCATGCATATATAGAACCTTTATTTTTATAAAGAACCTTTATTAAACTCTCAAAAACACTGAATGTGATTTCTGTTTCTTGTCAGACCCTCAGAGTGACGTAACTAGTGGCTGGCTTGGACTATGGCACATAGAATTGCATTAGCTAGTGACTGAGTTGTAGAATTGCTGCTATATAATAATCATGTAAATATATAATATGGAAGTATTTCCTCTATAAAAAGATATTTTAAGAATCACATAATTGGGCTCAGGTAGTAAGCCCAATTAGGAGACTTACCAAGCATATGAGAAGCCCTGGGTTTGAGCCCCAGAACCACATAAACCAGGAATGATAACACAGATTTGTAGCACTAGTATTAGCTAGCAATTGAATTTGAAGCCAACCTGGAATGTACAAAACCCTCCCTCAAAGATGTAAGCTATCCTCACCTGGGCCATATCAGTAGTCCAATATCCTCCCACACCCTAGAGCCTGCATGCCTTCTAGGAGACCCACAGTAACCAAAGACACAGGTGAGAATATCAACCAAATACCCATGCCAGCTGGGATACCCACAGAGCCCAGCTGATCAGGACCTACCTTTCCGGCCGAGCTCCACCTTCCTTCGGTCTGCTTCTCTACCCAGGCCAGATCATCTGGACCAATACCCTCACACATCCTGCTACTGTCTGCCTCCCAGGCGGTCTGCAATAACCAGAAAAATAAACTGCCTGCTTCCCAGGAGGTCCAAGGTAACCAGGGACACAGGAATCCTGCTCTAACTAAAGGCAAAGAAGGCCCATCCTACCAAGAGACAGCATTGCCTGCCTCTAAGGAGACTGGCTCTAACCCATGTCACAGACCTCTACCTGCTTCCAAGGAGGCCAGCTCCATATAGAGACACCCAGGCCAGTTAACACCAGAGATAACCAGATGGTAAGAGGCAAGCACAAGAACATAAACAACAGAACCTAATGCATTTCTACACAATCAGAACCCAGTTCTCTCACCACAGCAAAGCCTGAAAAGCAAGATAATGACCTAAAATCCCATCTCCTAAAGATAATAGAGGCCTTTAAGTAACTCCCTTCAAGAAATACGGGAAAACACAGGCAAACAGGTAGAAGCTCTTAAGGAAGAAACAAATAAATGCCTTAAAGAAATACAGGAAAATACAATCAATTTTGAACATCTATGCCCAAATGCAAGGGCACCCACATTTGTAAAAGAAACTTCACTAAAGCACAAAACACACATTGAAATTCACACAATGATAAAGAGAGACTTCAAAACCCCACTCTCACCAATAGACAGGCCATTGAAGCAGAAACTAAACAGAGACACAATAAAAGTAAGAGAAATTAGCAATCAAGTGGATTTAACAGATATCTACAGAACATTTCACCCTAAAACAAGAGAATATACCTGCTTCTCAGCACCTCATGAAACCTTCTCCAAAATTGACTGTATAATTGGACACAAAACAAGCCTCAACATAGAAGACCGAGACAATCCCATGCATTCTATCAGATCACCATAGACAACAGCTGGACTTCAATAACAACAAAAGCAACAGAAAGCCCACACACTCATGGAAACTGAAGAACTCTCTGCTCAATGATAACTTTGTCAGGGAAGAAATAAAGAAAGAAATCAAAGACTTTATAGAATTCAATGAAAATGAAGACTTATCACAGCAAACTTACAGGACACAATGAAAGCAGTGTTAAGAGTAAAATTCATAGCACTAAGTGCCTTCAAAAAGAAATTGGAGAGATCCAATACAAGCAAACCTAATAGCACTCATGAAAGTTCTAGAAAAGAAAGAAGCAAACTCACACAAGAGGAGCAGGAAATAATTAAGCTCAGGGCTGAAATCAACCAGTTAGACACAAATAGAATGATAAAAGGAATCAACAAAACCAAGAGCTGGTTCTTTGAGAAAATCAATAAGATAGATAAACCCCTAGCCAAACTAACTAAAGGGCACAAGACAATATTAAAATTAACAAAATCTGAAATAAAAAAGGAGGCATAGCAACAGAAACTGAGGAAATTCAAAAATCACTAGGACCTACTATAAAAAAACTATACTCTACAAATTGGAAAATCTAGATAAAATGAATGATTTTCTAGATAGATGCTATGTACCAAAGTTAAAGCAAGAGCAGATAAACTATCTAAACAGTTCCATAACCCCTAAGAAAATAGAAATAGCCATAAAAATCTCCCAACAACAACAGCAACAACAACAAAAAAAAGCCCACGGCCAGATGATTTTGGTGTAGAATTCTACCAGACCTTCAATGAAAAACCTTCAAAGAAAAACTAATGCCAATACTTCTCAAACTATTTCACAAAAATAGAAACAGAAGGAACACTATCTAATTCATTCTATGAAGCCACAGTTACTCTGATACCTAAACCACACAAAGACCCAACAAAGAAAGAGAAGTTCAAGCCAATTTCACTTAAGAATATCAATGTAAAAACACTCAAAAAAAATTCTCACAAACCAAATACAACAACACATCAAAACTATCATTCATCACAGTCAAGTAGGCTTCATCCCAGGGATGCAGGGATGGTTAAGTATATGAAAATCCATCAGCAAAACACAGTGTATAAAGAAACTCCAGAAAAAAAGTCACGCAATCACTTCATTAGGTGCCGAAAAGTCTTAGACAAAATACAACACACCTTCATAATATAATGAAAGCAATATATAGCAAAACAACAACCTACATCAAATTAAATGAATAGAAACTACAATCAATACCACTAAAATCTGGAACAAGACAAAGTTGCCCACTCTCTCCCTGTCTATTCAATATAGTACTCAAATTTCTAGGTAGAGCAATTAAACAACAAAAGGAGATCAAGGGAAAACAAATTGGAAAGGAAGAAGTCGAAGTACTACTATTTACATATGAAATGATAGTGTACCTAACCAACACCAAAATTCCACCAGAAAACTATTACAGTTGATAAACAACTTCAGCAAAGTGGCTGAATTTAAAAATAACAAATCATTGCCCTTCCTTTGTACAAATGATGAACATGGTGAGAAAGAAATTACAGTAAAAATACCCTTCACAATAGCCAAGAGTAGTATAAATTATCTTGGTGTAACTTTTACCAAGCAAGTGAAAAATCTGTATGACAAAATCTTCAAATCCTGAACAAAAAAATTGCGGAAGACCTCAGAAAGAGGGAAAGACCAATTCATGCTCATGAATTGGTAGGATTAAGGTAGTGAAAATGAACATCTTACCAAAAGCAATCTACAGATTTGATGCAATCCTCATCAAAATTCTAGCAGAATTCTTCACAGATGTGGGAAGAGCAATTCTCGACTTCATATGGAAAAACAAAAAACCCAGGTAGCCAAAACAATAAAAGATCTTATGGGGGAATCATCATCCTGGACCTCAAGCTATACTACAAAACAATAGTGATAAAATTTATATGATATTGGTACACAGATAAGTCAACCAATGGAGCAGAATTGAACACCCAGAACTAAACCCACACACCTATGAACACTTGACTTTTGACAAAGCCAAAAACATACAGTGGACAAAAGAAAGCATCTTCAACAAATGATGTTAGCCTAATGTATGGTCTCTATGTTGAAAAATGAAAATAGATCCATGTTTATCATCTTACATAAAGCAAGTCTGAGGATGAAGGAACTCAATACAAAACCAGATACATTGAATCTAATAGAAGAGAAAGTGGGAAAGAGCCTCGAACTCATTGGCACACGGAAAATTTCCTGAACAAAATACAAATTAAGTTCTAATATCAGCAATTGACAAATGGGACCTCATGAAACTGAAAAGCTTCAGTCAATAGGACATATCAGCAACCTACAGATTGGGGGGGGGGGTCTTCATTATCCCTATATCTGACAGATGGTTAATATCCAAAATATATAAAGAACTCAATCAGTTAACCTCCAAAAATCCAAATAACCCAAAATGGGGTACAGAGCTAAACAGAGAATTCACAACAAAAGAATCTCGAATGACAAAGAAGCACTTAAAGAAATGCTCAAAGTCCTTTGTCATCAGGAAAATAGAAATCAAAATGATCATGAGATTCAACCTCACAGCAATCCGAATGGCTAACATCAAAAACTCAAGTGACAGAATATATGGTAAGGATGTGGAAAAAAGAGGAACACTCCTCCATTGCTGGTGGGATTGCAAACTGGTACAACTACCCTGGAAATCAATCTGACAGTTTCCCAGAAATTTGGAAATAGCTATATCACTCTTGGGCATGAACCCAAAAGATACCTTAGCATACCACAAGGACATATGATCCACTTATTTGTAATAGCCAGAAGCTGGAAACAGCCCAGGTGTCCCTCCGACGAAGAATGAATAGAGAAAATGTGGTTCATTTACACAACAGAACAGTATTCAGCTATTAAAAATGAGAACATCATGAATTTTGCAGACAAATGGGTGGAACTTTCTAGAAAATATCATCCTGAGTGAGGTAACCCAGAACCAAAATGACATGCATGGTATGTACTCAATGATAAGTGTTTATTAGCCAAAAAGTACAGAATACCTAGGATATAACCCACAGAAGTTAAGAAGTGTAACAAGCAGAAGATCCCAAGTGAGGATGCTTGAATCCCAGTTAGAAGGGGGAAGGATCTAATCACAGGAGGCAGAGAAAGGGAGGGACCTGGATGGAAGAAGGAGGTGGGAGGGGAAAAGCGCAGAACAGGATGAGGATTGGGGTAAGGGACCAGGAGAGAAGTCCAGAGGACCAAGAAAATGAATGGAGATAAGCGACGTGGGGGCAGAGGAAGGAAGCCTCTGGAAAGTACCAGAGACCCAGGAGGTGAGAGACTCTAAGGATTCAATAGGCATGACATTAGCCAAAATTCCCAACATTGTGGAGAGTCCACGTCAGTCAGATAGACAGAGCTTTAAGCAGAGGGACAACAAAAAAGCCCAAGGCCAGATAAATGTCCTGTCTAAAAGAACTGCAGGGAGAAAAATGGAGAAGAGACTGAAGAAAAGGCAGTCCAGTGACCAGACCAACTTGGGATCTAGTTCATGGGGGGTGGGGGGCACCAATATCTGACACTATTACTGATGATAGGATGGGCTTACAGACAGGGTGTGAAAGGCCCTACCAGCATCCGAGTTACACATAAGCAGATACTTACAGCCAACCATTGGACTGAAATCAGAGACCATGTAATTGATTAAGGGAATGATTGAAGAGTCTGGAGGAGAGGGTGACCCCATAGGAAGATCAGCAGTCTCAACTAACCCAGACCCCAGGGAGCTCACAGAGACTGAGCCACCAATGAGGAGCATTCATGGACTTGTCTGAGGCCCTGGCACATATACAGATATAGCAGAGGTCTTCCTGGTCAGATAGATAGATATAGATAGATGATATAGATATAGATATAGATAGAGATAGAGATAGAGATAGAGATAGAGATAGAGATAGATAGATAGATAGATAGATATATGTATGTGTGTGTTATGTGTGTGTGCCATTATATATATATATATATATATATATATATATATATATATATATATATATATATATAGAGAGAGAGAGAGAGAGAGAGAGAGAAGCCTGAAGTTTTCTAAGTAAATAAATGAGTTCATAAATTTAGGTTGCTTCATTCTTAGAGTCAAAATTCAAAACAAAATGTTGGACAATGACTCATGAATCTGACCTCAAACTTACTTTTTTAAAAGTAAATCTGATCTAGAAATCATTTTAAAATAAAATTGTCCTATTTTCTGACCTGGTTGGAGCTTCTCAATAAATACATCAAAGACTAGGTCAAGGTGTGAAGTTTGTTCTTAGGGAAAAAGAATATGAACTAGCATACATAGACATGTTAATTCATGGCATGGGAAGGGGGCTGAACTGTGTACGAAGCCTGTTGTATTAAATTGTAGTTGAGGATGGAGAGTTGGCTCAGCTGTCAACAGAACTTGATGCTCATGCAGAGGAACCATGAGTTCCTAGCACTCATGGCGTGGCTTATGCAACTTCAGTTCAAGGACACCCAACTCCTCATCTGCTCCTAAGGGCACTATGCACACATTTATACACTCACATACATAAAATAAATCTAATAGAATTGGTCATCCGTTGGTGCAATGCTTTAAATTTGTTTTCTTAAGTTATCTTTTCTCAAAGCATGATGAAAACTCAAAAGTCTTACCCATGGCTCAACGAATAAATTCCAACTAATAATTCCCTGTATGGTAGGGCCAACTTTAATCCCAACAGTCAGAATATAGAAACAGGAAAATCTCTGATTTTGCTACCAGTCCAGCAGACATATCCAGTTCCAAAGCCTCTGTTTCTAAAAAGTTCAATAAATACTGCTCAAAATAAATAAATAAAAGGTCTCCAAGTGCTTACCAGCCAACCTTTCATATCAGAGTAAGAGGGCAGTATCATGACCAGAGACACCCCTTTACATTCTTACCTCTACTATTTTGAGGAACTGATTCACCTACCAAGTGTTCACTCATAATATGTCTTATATCTTATTAAAATGACATATAAATTAGTTCATATCCATTAAATTTCGAGAACCATGCCTGAGAGTACAAAGTAGGTTTTGCATAATAACAATCCTTCTTATTGGGTTGACAATTAAAATCAGAGCATTGTTTATTCATTACAATAAATTATAAACATATATAATATAAATTATATAAAAAGTAGCTTTTACTATTCTCAGTTCCTCTTTACTCATAGCTTACTCGATGTGGAAAACAAAAATAATTGAGTAGTTATTGTCCTTACCCAAGAGTGTGGTCATCATTCTAGCTTCTGTTTTCTGATTAGATTCTCCAGGGGCTGGACCCTGTACTTGTATCCCTTGAGGACATGCATACATGCAGCTACATCAGCATAGGAGTGGTCATAGATTTACAAAATGTTGGAATGAACTATTTTTGGAATATATCTGCCTCTGAAACATATATTGACTTATAAGAATTTCCTAACTCGTGTCCCTAGTAAAACCACTGATACACTAAGTCATACTTGGGTGGAATCCTTCATTTTGTTTATATTACATTGACTATATATATACATATACATATAATATACATATACATATGTATTGTCATATATACATATATATTGGCAACATACTCAATAGTCACTGAAGCTGAGCCTGGAAAGTCATTATTGACAAAGTATGAAGCTGATTCTTGGTCTCACAAGGAAATTTAGGGAACTGTATAATGAATACTGCAGACCTCTATCTAAGGGAAAAGGAATGAGAGTGCTTGTTGAATAGACATATACACCTCTCCACTACAGAAGCTATCTGTCATTCAGGTTATTGTCACACTAGTGCACATGTCTGCTGTATGTGTACAATGAACAAAATGTACAACTCAGCAACTCCAGGGCATCTTTCAACAAAAACACAATTATTGGACACTGGAATGAAGCTAGAATGCCCACAGATAGTGATATGTGCCTCTGATGAATGATGTATGAGTGGTTGCTAACCACATCATAGCTCTGAAGCTATTATATAGATATTTCCCCTCAATTGAAATTTTATCGTGGAGGGAGGTTCTTTAATGCTCAGAAAGTAAGGGAAACATACAAGTTTCAGGAAACTCCTGAAACTACAAGATTCACATTGCTCCTCCCCCAAGGTTGTACAAACATTAACAACTGGTAGGGATGGAAGATTCATCAAGTCTACCAAGTTGTTTGCAAATCATACAGGGAGCTCCCAGCATTCAGCTTTTGTGAGTCATAACCCATGCTGGAATGAGCTTTCTTGGATGTGTCTGCCTTTGGTACATCTATTCTCCTGTAAGTAATACCTCACTCCTACCCCTGTAAGCAACTCTGGTAAAACCACTGATACACTAAGCCATACTTGGGTGAAATCCTTCCATTTGTTTTGAATTGATATCCTCTCGAGAATGAATAGGTGTTTGCCATCACCTCTCACAAAGCATCAAACACAAGCATATCACTCATGTAATTCGTGAGTTGGAATGACTGACCATGTCTAAACTGTTGATACCCACCCATAGCTGGGTATCTAGAAGTTGTATCTGGAGAGACAAGCTACAAATATAAGAATTGCCTTCATAAAACAGAGAACCAAGAAAAAGGCTACTACAACAAGACTGAAGCTGTCATAAGAAAAGTACATTAATTGTTAAATAAGGAATAAACAGTGAGCCCACTAACAATTCAGGACCCAAAAGGCCTGCTTTATCCATGATAATGTTTGCTAATACTGTGAAAAATCAGCCAGATTTTAGTTCCCAGCATTATACCAAACATTAAACCATATGACATGATATTGTACTGAGAAAAAAAAAGGTAAACCTTAAATTTGTCATTCTAATTCCTATTTTAGGCTGGCGAACCCTAGTTTTAAAAAAAAAAACCAAATCTATGGAAGTCAAGGAAAAAATATATTTCCAGTTACAATATGAATTAGGATTCATGATGTTATTGTTTGAGCTGGCAAGTGAAATAAGGTGAAAGAGGGAAAGGAAGGCACCAACACTTTCTGCTTTAACCGTTCCTTACTTGAGCACTTTCACAGATTCATTCCTGTAGAGATCAGTGGAGCAGTTGGGAGTGACTGTCACTGCAGAGATGAGTGCTGTTAGACCCCACGGATGCCTTTGATCATTATGTTGTCGTTAGCTTTTGTGGCTGCCTCTGTGCAGCTCAAATACATACTTACTCATGGTGCTGCCAATCCTATTTCAGAAGACCTACTAGATGAGCCTTCTCCATCTTCCCTGTAATTTTGCTGGTGGAGAGCTTGTTCCACCTCTCTGCCAACCACCCTTCCAACTGAGAAAAGAATCCTTCTTGTGTCTCCAAGACTCAGTCCCTTTAAAAGAAAGCAAAGATTATAATAAGTTAAGGATGATCATGGTACCTTATCTCATTCTCAAGTTGTAGGTGATCTGTGATCACTTTAAAGATATTGCCTTGTTTTTGTTATCACAATGATACTGAAATTGATGCCTACATATTGAGATTAAAAATGCCAAGATGAATATGTATTATATATGTATCTATATGTTCTATATGTTATTATATGTGTATATAATTTTATACCATAAGAAAAAAGGATTTTTGGTAAGGATTTGTAAGAATGATAATTATAAAGGAAACTACTAAGTAAGATTTACTAAGTATTAAATGGCATAAATCGTGTAAAGTTTTGGAAGAACATGATGCTGTGAGGCCCTACCAAGATCAAACTGGCACCAGAATAAACCATGCAAAGTGTGTGTGTGTGTGTGTGTGTGTGTGTGTGTGTGTGTGTGTGTTAAGCCCTGGGAATTAAAATTGAAGCTTTCTTTTATTTTATTTTATTTTTTTTAATTAACCTGAGTATTTCTTAGTTACATTTCGAATGTGATTCCCTTTCCCGGTTTTCCGGGCAAACATCCCCCTAATCCCTCCCCCTCCCCTTCTTTATGGGTGTTCCCCTACACAACCTCCCCCCATTGCCGCCCTCCCTACAACAATCACGTTCACTGGGGGTTCAGTCTTAGCAGGACCCAGGGCTTCCCCTTCCACTGGTGCTCTTACTAGGATATTCATTTCTATCTATGGGGTCAGAGTCCAGGGTCAGTCCATGTATAGTCTTTAGGTAGTGGCTTAGTCCCTGGAAGATCTAGTTGCTTGGCATTGTTGTTCATAAGGGGTCTCGAGCCCCTTCAAGCTCTTCCAGTTCTTTCTCTGATTCCTTCAACGGGGGTCCTGTTCTCAGTTCAGTGGTTTCCTGCTGGCATTCGCCTCTGTATTTGCTGTATTCTGGCTGTGTCTCTCAGGAGCGATCTACATCCGGCTCCTGTAGGCCTGCACTTCTTTGCTTCATCCATCTTGTCTAATTGGGTGGCTGTATATGTATGGGCCACATGTGGGGCAGGCTCTGAATGGGTTTTCCTTCTGTCTCTGTTTTAATCTGCCTCTCTATTCCTTGCCAAGGGTATTCTTGTTCCCCTTATAAAGAAGGAGTGAAGCATTCACATTTTGATCATCCGTCTTGAGTTTGATGTGTTCTATGCATCTAGGGTAATACAAGCATTTGGGCTAATAGCCACTTATCAATGAGTACATACCATGTGTGTATTTCTGTGATTGGGTTACCTCACTCAGGATGATATTTTCCAGTTCCAACCATTTGTCTATGAATTTCATAAAGGCATTGTTTTTGATAGCTGAGTAATATTCCATTGTGTAGATGTACCACATTTTCTGTATCCATTCCTCTGTTGAAGGGCATCTGGGTTCTTTCCAGCTTCTGGCTATTATAAATAAGGCTGCTATGAACATAGTGGAGCATATGGATTTTTTTTGTTTGTTTGTTTGTTTTTTATTAACTTGAGTATTTCTTATATACATTTCGAGTGTTATTCCCTTTCCCGGTTTCCGGGCAAACATCCCCCTAATCCCTCCCCCTCCCCTTCTTTATGGGTGTTCCCCTCCCTATCCTCTCCCCATTTCCGCCCTTCCCCCAACAATCTAATAATAAATAATAAATAATAAATGGTGCACATCTAACTGGCAGTCTGTAGGTAGAAGAATGAAAATAGATCCATATTTATCACTTTTCACAAAGCTCAAAGTCAGATACATTGAGTGTAATAGAAGAAAAAGTGGGAAAGAGCCTCAAACTCATTGGCACAGGAGGAAATTTACTGAACAGAACACCAATGGCTCAGCCTCCAAGATCAACAATTGATAACTGGGACCTCGTGAAATTGAACAGCTTCTGTAAGGCAAAAAACACAGTCAATAGGACAAATCAACAACCTACAGATTGGGGAAAAAAGCTTCACTAACCCTACATCCAGTAGAGGGCTGATAGCCAAAATATATAAAGAACTCAATCAGTTAACCTCCATAAACTCAAATAACCCAATTAAAACATGGGGTACAGAACTAAACAGAAGAATATTGAATTGTGAGATGCACTTTAAAAAATGCTCAAAATCCTCGGTCATCAGAGAAATACAAATCAAAACGATCATAAGATTCTACTCCACACCAATCAGAATGGCCAAGAGCAAAAACTCAGGTGACAGAACATGCTGGCAAGGATGTGGAGAAAGAGGAGCACTCCTCCACAACTGGTAGGATTGCAAAGTGGTACAACCACTCTGAAAATCAATCCGGCAGTTCCTCAGAAAACTGGGAGTAGTTTTACCTGAAGACCCAGCTATACCACTCTTAAGCATGTACTCAAAAGATGCCCAACGATACCACAAAGACAGATGCTCCAACATGTTCATAGCAGCCTTATTTGTAATAGTGAGAAACTGGAAGCAGCCCAGATGTCCCTCAAACAAAGAATGGATACAGAAAATGTGGTTCATTTATACAGCGGAATACTATTCAGCTGTTAACCATGAGGAAATCATGAGTTTTGCAGGTAAATGGATAAAACTAGAAAATATCATGCTGTATGAGGTAACTCAGACCCAAAAGGACATGCATGGTATGTACTCATTGATAAGTGGATATTAGCCAAAATATTCAGAATACCTAGGATACAACCCACAGAACTTAAGAACTATAACAATCAGAAAAGGCCCAAGTGAACATGATCCAATCCCGGTTAGAAGGGGGAAGGAATTAATCACGGGAGGAAGAGGGAGTGAGGGACCTGGGTGGGAAAGCGGAGTGGGGGGAAAGGGGATGCGAGGGAGCCAGGAGAGAAGTCCAGAGGGCCAAGATAATGAATGGAAATAAGCAGCATCTGGGGTTGGAGTTGGGGGACAGGAGGGTGCACTATAGAAAGTACCACAGACCCAGGAGGTGAGAGACTCTAATGACTCAATGGAATGACCTTAGCCAAAATGCCCAAAATTGTGGAGAGGGAACTCAAAGAGTCCACCTCCAGTAGATAGACAGAGCCTCAAGCGGAGGACTGGGTTAGACAGGATCAATTAACCTAGAATTGCTCCTGTCTAAATGAACTGCAGGGACAAAAATGGAGAAGAGACTAAAGGAAAGGGAGTCCAATGACTGGCCTCCTTGGGATCCATCTCATAGTGGGGCACCAAGGTCTGACACGATTACTGATGCTATGGTACGATGACAGGAGCCTGGCATGGCTGTCCACCAAGAGGCCCAACAAACAGCTAACTGAGACAGATTCAGATACTTACACCCAACCATTGGACTGAAGTCGGGGATCCCTATGGTTGAATTAGGGGAAGGATTAAAGAAGCTGAAAGGGAGAATGATCCTGTAGGAAGACCAATCATCTCAATTAACCCAGAGCCCAGGGAGCTCCCAGACACTGAGCCACCAACCAGGCAGCATACATGGGCTGGTCCAAGGCCCCTGGCACAAATACAGCCTCAGTGGAAGAAGATGAGCTTAATCCTTGAGAGACTTGAGGCCCCATGGAAGGAGGAGGCCTAGTGGGAGGGGAATATCCTCTTGGAGGCAAGGGTGAGGAGGAATGGGATAAGGGACTATGGGAGGAGGCAACAACTGGAATGTAAGTAAATAAAATAATAAGAAAAACAAAAACAAAAGAAAGAAATCAGAAAGAAAAAATGTACAATTTCAAGCCATTTAAAATTCCCAGCATGGAAGGGGAAGGAAATACCAAGCCCCCTTCCCTTCAAACTGAGGAGCTACTGATGGTTGATAGCTGCTCGAGTAATGAGGGTCAGTGACCACTGGAATGTTCTCTATGTCCCAGTGGATGACATTATACCCATGTGCATATGGGCATATTAATTGGACCCAGTGGATTAAGAACCAATAATAAAACAAAAACAAAACAAGGATATTGAGAGGAAGTGTATTGGGGAATTATAGAAAGAATAGCAAAATATGGATGTGGTCATGACATCTCATATGTATGTATGACATCGTCAAAGAACAAACAAAAAGTATATTTTAAAAGCTCTGTAGGGAAAACATAATCTAATGAGATGATGACACTGGAATTCTAAGAAGGGACAAAGATCTTAAAGTATCAATCGACATAGGACAACAATGACTCTTCTTAGCTATGGGAGAAAAACATCACTGCCAAGGAAAACTCTGGAAAAGGCGTTCCTTAATAAAGAACCCTGTGTCTACTAGAACAAAATGCAGGCACTACCAGAGGTCCTTAGTGAGCAGCTGACTTGACTGCTGAAGGATTCTGTATCAGTCACTGTGTTTAACGTACTTTTTATGTCTCAAGACAATGTGGATTGATTTTTTTCCCATAGTGGATTTTCCTGAAGCAAAACCTACAATCCAACCATCACTGTCATTTAAACAAGTTATGATTTATTAGTTTTAATCGGGAGAATGCCTGTAACAAAACAAATACCATATGAATCAGCCGGATCAGACTCCCAGGACATGCAGCCCTTCTTGAAAACTCCATCTGATTAGTTCTACTTAGCAATTCCGGGAACAAGTCCTCTGAGAGCTTAAGGGCAGGAAATCAGATGTGGCTGTCTTCGTGATAAGGCGGCTCACAAAAACATCCCATTCTAGGGAGATACTTGAGTTGACTTGGTCTGAGAGTTTTCTGAGGAAAATCATTCTTTGAAGGGCACTCAAAAAAATTACTCATTGGCAACTGGACATTGTAAAATCCATTTGTCTTGATCACCAGGCTATATTTCCATACCAGAATATCCTGCATGTTGGTACAAAGGAAAGCAAACAAAAGAGCTGTTGGGAGCAAGGGACATAGCCTTCCAAGTAAGGACCTCAGTTTCATCCTTAGAGCATGCATCAGAAAAGCCAGGAATGGTGGCTCGTGCATGCAATCCGCTTCTAAAGAGTCTGAGATAGGCAGATCACTGAAGTTCATTGGCCAGCCAGCCTAGACTAATGAGTGCCAAACCAGTGAGGCACTGTGTCTTAACACACACACACACACAAACACACACACACACACACACACACACACACACACACTTTCACCCATGTGTGTTCCTCCATATATACTAACAAGAGCAATTGACATTCACTTGAATATTGACATTCACAGATAGGAACTGCCTTTATCAGTTCTCTATCACATATTTTCCACACCCTTCTGCACGCAAGGAGAGCATTATAAAGATCTAAAAGTACACTTTGAAGTTATTTTCTTGCTACCTTAGCTTTTAGCCCGAACTAAGGAATTTTCTTCTGCTGCAGAATGGAGCAATGCTTTAAAAGCAAGGCAATCATTTTCTTCACAACACTAACCCCATGTCGTCCTCTTTGACTTCATTTTCCCCTTTCTGGAGCCCTTTCTTTTTCTTGAGGAAAGTACATCCAGATGCCAAGATGTGAGAACCAAAGGGAAGAGAATGAAGGGGATCAAACCAAGATGCCATATCCTGAACAGGAAAGAGATGGCATACGAGGTCCTAGAAGCTGGGGAAACGAGTGTTTCCATGGGAAAAAATGGACACTCGCAATGGAGCATCAGTCCCAAAGGAAAGGGTGGACCCCAGAACAGGAACACAAGCAAAGATATTGACCTAAAAAAGTTAAGGAGTGTGGCTCGGATAGATGGAAGCCCACAGATAGAATTTTTTAAGGTGTAAGCATACATAAGGGATGTGTAAAAGGATGAACACTGATAGGTGACAGTACTCTCCCTACATGATAAATATACAAATATACAATAGGTAAGTAATAGATGGGGAGAGGGAAAGAGAGCCTGGCATGCTAAACAGGATAAATGTTAAATGCAGAATGGTTCAATACCTGACAATGGAACATATAAATATGCATAAATATAATGTATTGGTACCAATATGCAACATACAGATGTGTGCACATGTTTGCACACATATAGACAGACATATATGGACATTGTTCATCCTTCTTGGTAACAAAAGCATTCTTAGATTCTGACCTTAACCTCTCAATGGAGTTCACGACCAAAAGAAACCAAGGCTCATTTAACAGATGTCTAATTCTAGAGTTGGAGAAGGGGAATTTTAGGAGCAACTTCAAATTGTGTCTGTCAGAAAGTTAGAAGTGCTAAAAACACAAGTGACCCTCGGAAAGGAAGTGGAGCTAGCTTTGATGCTCTCTGCTATGTATGTGAAATCCGCTCAAAAGGTAAACAAAAATCACATGGAATATTAAGTTGCTGAGTTATGTAGCAAACAGTATTACTGACATAAATATTATTGTAAGAACAAATTCATATTCACTTATATAAATAAATGAACAATTAAAAGAAAACATTTACATCACTTAGTGTCATGATGAACCTGTTACCTGAGAACTTAGGGGCTGCAATTGGAACGTTTCATCTCAATGTGGGGCATGAACCTAAAAGTGGATGAACTGGATATTTCTGATTCTCCAGGCTCCCATGTTTGTGATCCTGAGGTTTCCCAGAGTTTCTGTCTTCAACGTCTCAAATGGAAAATGGTGCCCTTACTTCCATGATCTGGCAGGCATATCTTATTGACAGAAACCCATAGTCTGCATGGACCACATAACATTGAGCTTCCCTAGTGTGAGTGATCCAATAAAGAGGAAGGCAAAGACTTGGTCAATTTTTGTTTATGATCTAGCTATAGATACTTTGGTACATTTATTCTTTTATAACTTCTATAGATATCCCATGATAGAATGTTTACAGTGTCAAACTCCTCAAACAATTCAAGCCTGCTGCATGAGAGAGGAACACCATAAAGACATCAGTGGTGGGATGAAGAGGACATTGGGGACCGTCTTGGAGAGTGCCAACCACAGTCTCAAACGCAGGTATATGGAACGAGTTACAAAGGAGAACTCGAGAGAAATAGAGAGGACAGTAAAGGAGCCCCTGGGCTACATGTCAATCTTGCAAACAACATAAACATTGGCAATGCAAGAGAGATGAGAGCCAGCTGTAAACCTGACGAGTAGAAACAAGCAAGGCGGGGTTGGGGATTTAGCTCAGTGGTAGAGCGCTTGCCTAGCAAGCGCAAGACCCTGGGTTCGGTCCCCAGCTCCGGAAAAAAAAAAAAGAAAGAAAGGAAAAGAAACAAGCAAGGCAAAGTGGGGCTTCTGCTAGAGCCCCACCAAAGACTCATAACGGAATTGTAACAGACACCCACAGGTACATTCAGAGTAAGACCCTGTAACCTTGAAAGCTGAAAGGGGGGTCTAGCAGGATAGCTCAGCACACAAAAGTACTAAATAACCAAGGCCAACACCTGACTGCAATCCAAAGTCCTTACACAGTGGAAGAAGAGAACCAACTTCCTTCCATAAGTGCTTCTCTGACCTCCACACATGCGTCATGGTTTGCACAGACCCACATATGTACAAAGTAAATAATTGTTTTTAAAAATACTGATGGGGGAAATGGAGAGATGGCTCAGAGGTTAAGAGCACTGTCTGCTCATCCAGAGGTCATGAGTTCAATTCCCAGCAACCACATGGTGGCTCACAACCATCTATAATGAGATCTGGTGCCCTCTTCTGGCCTGCACGTGTACGTGCAGGTGCAACACTGTATACATAATAAATAAATAAATCTTAAAAAAAAATACTGATAAGGGGTTGCAACCCCATAGGAAGAACAACAATATCAACCAACCAGACTCCTAGAGCTCCCAGGGACTAAACCACCAACCAGAGTATATGTGGAGGAACCCATGGCTCCAGCCGCATATATAGCAGAGGATGCCATTCTCTGGCATCAGTGGGAGGAGAGGCCTTCTTTGGTTCTCTGAAGGCTCAATGCCCCAGTGTAGGGGATGCCAGGGCAAGGAGACAGGAGGGAGTAGGTGGGCGGGTGGAGCCTCATAGAAGCAGGAAGAGCAGGAGAGGGATAGGCAGGTTCCAAAGGAGAAACCAGGAAAGGGGATAACATTTGAAATGTAAATCAAGAAAATATCCAAAAAGAAAAAAGAAAGAAAGAAAGGAATAGGACAGTTGATGAAGGAAGCTATTAAGTGTAAGAACGTCAGAGGATGAGTGATGGTGCATTGGACACATCTCCAAAAGTTTCAGGAACTTGGGTCAGTTCCTTTTCCCAATTATTAAAAGTTTGTGTAACATGGTAATTTAATAAATTCTAATTCTAACATAAAATACTGAGAGGGTTGTAAAAGTTAAGATTACATCAGAAAAGATTTTTAAAAACCCAATAAAGGCAGGAAGTGACTGCAGATGCTTTTGCGTCAGAAGATTAACACTCGAGTGAAAGCAGGTTTAGCCAAATCCTCATCCAAGTCCACAGAACTGAGCTGCAGTAAGGGTGTCCCTGTGGAGGCCATGAGAACACAGACACAAATTTGCATCAGAAAATAGGTGAGTGAGGAGAAGGACGAGAAGCAAGAGAAGAGAAAAGCATCTGAAACCCCAAGTACTCAGACAAAGGAGTAAATGCTGAACCATGCTCCCATCTTTGAAAATAATCTGTGCTCCCATCCATTCTACATTTGGGGCACTCTTCACTGTCACCTGGCATTCAGCGTTAAAGAGTTGAGTGCTTTTCCATTCATGCTCCTTCATTACAGAACTTTTAAGTCAACCGCTGTGTCATTTGTTCAGTCTCTACACTGCCCTGGTAGCCCTCCGGACACCTAAGACGAGGCAGCAAAGCTCGTGTTTGATAACTAAATGTTTCATATCCTATTAAATTCACGTGCGCATTTTTTCCAGCAATTCCTCTTTGTAATTCAACGTATTGATCAGCAAAGTGGTTTCTGTCTGTTGAGAGAAATGGAACCCCACGCCTGGCCTCTTGTTTGTTTCTGTCTCTTAATGCTTTGTACTTTTGCATTATTCATGCACCCAAAGGCTCCGAGTGATGGCCACATTTTTGTAAATCCCCCCCCAAATAAATAAATAATGGCCTATTTAGAAAAGCTACTTAGGTTTACCTAAGAGTTTGGATGCTGGAGTCTGAGTCACAGGTAGAAACTCAAGTCAGAGGACAGCTGTTACAGTATCTCCTGTCGGACTTCAGATATGAAAAAACAAAAATCATAGCCAGCTTACCACTGTGCTGCTCTGAGGTGCATTTCGAGTATTTCTGTTTTGGTTTCCAGGCTTGCTTCCTTGAGATACCCAGCTTCCTCCCTAACCAGATGCAAGACAGTCAGATAAGTAGAAATTGCCTTCAGAAATGTGCTTCTGAGAAAAGCTAAAGGCTCATTCTTGCTGCTGCTGCTGTTTTTAAGGCTTTCTATATGGGCTCCCCCATCCCCTGATATTATAGCTTAATAGATGTTGCAAGGACATTTACCAAGGGTTGAATCATCTTGGCAAATGAGAGAGAAAGATACCTTTCTCTCTAACGCTTGTCTTGAGGTTTAACCACAGAGAAATTAAACAA
Organism: Rattus norvegicus; assembly: GCF_021556685.1. Taxonomy (NCBI): domain Eukaryota; kingdom Metazoa; phylum Chordata; class Mammalia; order Rodentia; family Muridae; genus Rattus; species Rattus norvegicus. The sequence continues at coordinate 70,325,393 of NC_141550.1, forward strand.
GACTTTAAATAGTCCATCACATCGTTGGTGTTTATCAAATGGGCTGAATGATTTACTCAACTCTCCCCTGAGGTACACTGAAGAACATCTTGCCAGCTCCCCCATATCAACACCCACAGTGGCAGCATTTCTCCCTTAAAGATACTAGATAGGGTTGCAACATTCCTAAATTATAAAATTAAGAATGGATACGTCTCATTTAAATTGATATACACATTACGATATTTCCCTGTCTTTGTGATCTTATGTTCTACAACAGCAAGACCAAATCACCATGACAACCTGTTCAGCAATAATGTGGCTATGTGACCAATTCAACAGCTTTTCTTGAACTTGGTGGTGTCAAAAACGACTTCAGTCTCCCAGATTTGTCCATCCCTCTCCCCCAGGGGCTTCACTCTATAAAGCACGTTTTATGCACATACCCCTCACTCTTGCCTTTTCAGGTGAAATGCATTAAACTTTCTTTTAGTTTCACTTCAGCTTAAGATCAATATTTCGACTGAATTCATATCTTTGATATATAGCATTTCACTAGGAGACTATAAGAAGCCATATATTATTTTGCTCTTAAGAAAAATGGGAATCTGATCTGGAGATTACCTGCTAAGCGGTTGTGAGGATTTATTTGTATTCCCCTAAGAACCTGTTAGTGTATAATTTGTTTCCCAGGATTTATGACCCTCCTGGAGATTTCATTCACCACATTCAAACATTGCCCTGACATGCCAAAGATGTGTCACCATGCTGGAATTCTTGCATATTGACAACAAGGTTGCCACATCACTTCTCTTAAAATCTTGACACCTTTTAAGTACCTTCCAGGATGAGAAACACAGGTACAGTCCTTGCCATCAAGGCCATTTAGATACCCACATTAATTGCATTTTAAAATAATGACCCCAATTTTCTCTATTTTTCTCACATCTCTAAAATGAGTTTAACAAGCAAATAGTCTTTAATCTTATACCAAATCATACCATATTTAATTGTGCCTAATTTTTATCAAAGTAAATTATGTAAAAGACAATCAAGATGTATCTATCTACACACATGCATCTTCTCAGCCTATACTTTAAGTTAAAAATATATGAAATAATTAGGTTCTAATTTTGTTTTATTTTCCCTTCGCATAGGAATGGTCTAATTCTTTCAGAAACTCACTCATGAGTCCAAGGTACTGTCAGCAGTATAGACTGACAGAAAACTTCTAATTTCGAATTAGGAAGGTAGAATTGACCTCTGTACCTGCCATCTAGAATGAGAAAGAGGAGGAGACAGGGGGGACCCAGGGGAGGAGAAGGAGCTAGAGGTGGGGAAAGAAAAGGAAGAGGATGAGAAGGAAGAAGATGAGTCAACACAAGCAGTAAGTATCCCAGGATAATGTGGAGAATTCTAGTGTTTTCCAGTAATTGAGAAGCACCCAACAGTTAGTAGCACTGATTATGATTAGTTATATTTATATGTAGAAGCACCCCATTATGGGTTCAGAGGACATTAAGCTCTTGACCAATTTGACTAAAGTCATTGTCCAGAAGACTGTTCCCACTCTGGTTTTCAGTTATACCACTTGAGCACTTTATTTCTCTTATTGAAAATAGATCCTTTTTCTCTCATTATACATCGTGATTGCAGTTGCCCTTCTCTCTACACAGCCAAGTTCTTCCCCATCTCCTCTCCATCAGGGTTCACCCCTTTCTGTCTCTCATTAGAGAACAAACAGGCTTCTAAGGGCTAAGAATAAAACAAAAATAAGCACATCTGAGTACAGCAAAACAAACAAATAGAAGGGGAAAAGCCCAGAAAATGAACAAGAAACAGGCATAGATGCACAGGGCCTGCTTGTTTGCACAGACAGTAATCTTATTAATATAGAACATTGGAAGTCATAGTGTATGTGTAAAGGACCTATAGGGTTAGAGATGGGGGGGGGAGGGAAGAGGGAGAGGGAGAGAAAGAGAAACAGAGACAGAGACAGAGTAAATAAAATAAGATAAAAAATATTTTATAAGCAAGCAAACAAATGGAAAGCTCTGAAAAGACATTGTAAGGCCAAGAGCCTTAAAAAAAGCTGTTATGTGTGTTTCCCCTTGGCCATCTACTGCTGGGTATATGGCCTATGCTTAAGGCAAAAAAAAAAATCCATGAAACCCTGTTTTGGATAAAAAGAAAGAGAATAGTTCATTGCCCAGTGAGACTCCCTTGTAGAAAGCTAAAATTGTAATATGTGCCTTTAAACAAAATTACAATCAACTCTCAGCTCCTAAGTACACCGAACTCAGTAGCAGACTGAAAACATGTTTTTAAAAGAAATAAAATAGGAGCCCTTGCTGATATTACAAACAATATCAGCTTTACTCCCAGCACCCACATGGCAGCTCACATCTGTAAGTCCAGTCTCAAGGATTCAAATTCCCTCTTCTGGCCTCGTCTAGCACTGCACTTACCTGGTACACGTTCATACTTTCCTCTTTCATGAGAGTCCTCCAGTATTTGTTTTTAGGAATGAGATTTGGAGAGCACATGCTGTGTTATCTATGATTATAACTAAGACATGTAATTCTGAAGCTAGGTAGGAAAGGGTTTTCGGTAAATTGGGAACTTGAGTACAGATTACCAGAACCCATGCAAAAACTGAAGTGTAGCTGTAATCATACACTGGGGAAGAAGAAAGAGAGGGACTTCCTGGGGCTCAATGGGCATTTAGCCTACCCAAGCTGGTGAGCTCCAAGTTGAATGAGAGACTCTGTATCGAAAATTAAGGTGGACAGTGACTAAGAAAGAAACCCAGTGTCACCTTTGGCTTCCACATATATCTTCAAATATGCACACACACACACACACACACACACACACACACACACACACACACACACAGTAAAAAAGAATTCATAGCTCAGAGTAAAGTAAGTAACTGAAATATCCTCCTTCACCCTGGTCCCTTACTTACCCTCATTTCTCCTTGCTATTCAAGCTGGGCTCAACTCTATCTCTTCTCTCACTTTACTCCTAAGAAGCAAAGTAAAGTGGTTTTGGTTGAACAAAGCAGCTGAGTTGGCACAGCTTTGAACCCCTAGACGAAGCCTCAGCTTTCTGAGCATCTTGTACTGCATGACAAGTTTTCAGATCCTGGTTCAGTCTAGACACTACTGTGTTGAGATCAGCTCTGCCATTGCAGAAGTTTGAAGGAAAGAGTATAGTTCCAAACTGAGGTGACACATTGGAAATACCCACAATCCCTGTCTTTCATGCCAGTAGTCTTGGGCTGTTGATTTCTGCACATGGAGTCTCCATCTCATTTCTACTTTTGTTATAAACTCAAGTTGAAAAAAATTCGTGTTATTTATTGGCCCTTAAACTCTGGAATCTCTGTAAATTCCTCTGAAACCTTTAAGAGGATAAAGAATTTGTGAAAATAAATGAAGAAGTGGGAATTGAGGTTTTACCTCAATAAGAGACAAATTCTGAGATGTCTAAATTTAATTACAAGGGGGAAGATAGAGACAGGAGAAATGGAGAAGGTTTGTAGTTTAACAAGCTACAGAACAAAGAACAAGGGACCCTTTTGCCTTCCTCAATTCATGTTGAAACTTTAACTCAAATCCCACACCTACTTTCTAGGATACACTGCATCTTACTTATAACCCCAGCCAGTCAACAACTGTTCCTTCCTAGGGGCTTTCGTCTTATTGCAAAGGTTTTTCTGGTTTGCGTAGTCCCACTGCTCTCACCTATAACCAAGCTAGGTTCAAGGAAAATGTTCTTTAGTCCTTAGACAGGAATCTTATTTCTTTAATATTGAAATTAGCACTGGTATCACTGGGGTTTCTAAAAACTCAAAGTATTCTCTTAAAATCTAACCTGGGAGGTTTAGCATGAATTCATGACCATTTTCTCTGCTGGAGTCCAAGTCTAACCTGGGAGGTTTAGCATGAATTCATGACCATTTTCTCTGCTGGAGTCCAAGGTATAGCTACCTTACCTAACAGGCTCACTAGGAATAACAACACCAGTAGCCAATCATTACTATCATTCCCTACAGTGTTGATTCTGCTTTCTAACAACATGATTTCTGTCCCAGAAGAAGGCCCCAAGAAGACAAGACTACATACAAGCATGTGTCCAAATGCTTCACCAGAGTGTGACAAGTCCCATATGCCTGGGGCATGCAACTCTCAAAGTTTCCATCTACAAAGCTTCCTAGCCTTTCTGACTTCTGACACTCCATGACCTCACCCCTGTGGGAAGCACGGACTGAGCCACTGTGTTACAGGATTCCACACAGAGCTGTAACCATAGGCCAACCTGAGCCGGACCCTGAAGAGAGGAAGTAACCCTAGGAGATATCACAGTTCAAAACAGTAGTCTGTAGGTGGGAGAGATGGCTCAGGAATTAAAAGCACTCTCTGCAGGGGCTGGGGATTTAGCTCAGTGGTAGAGCGCTTACCTAGGAAGCGCAAGGCCCTGGGTTTGGTCCCCAGTTCCGAAAAAAAGAACCAAAAAAAAGCACTCTCTGCTCTTGTACAGGACCCAAGTTCGGTTCCTAGAACCCACATCATGTGGCTCATAATTACCTCATACTCCAACCCCAGGGGTCAAACATCCTTTCCTGACATGTGGACACATTCTTTCACATGGAAACAGACATGCACTATACAAATAATTTTTTGAAACAAAAACAGAAGAGAAGAGAAGAGAAGAGAAGAGAAGAGAAGAGAAGAGAAGAGAAGAGAAGAGAAGAGAAGAGAAGTAAAGAGAAGAGAAGAGGCAATGTCTTATTAGATGGGAAAATTTATAGGTATAGCAATAACAGATGACTAGATGGAGAGAAATATTTTAACTTGAGAGGTAATTAGGTCATAATGGTAGAATTGATACCCAGTGAAAGAGACCCTAGAGTACTCTCTTCCCCTTTCTATTCTGGAAAGACACAGGAAAATATGGTTATTACAAACCAGGAATGGAAACATACACAAATACAGCATCTATCTGCACTTGACTTCAGACTTTCTTGCGTTCAGAATTGTAAGAAATACAACTGTTTGTTTAAAAGACATGTAGTTTCTGGTATTTTGCTGTAACAGACCAAATGATAAAAGAAAGTGAGAAGAAGAAAATATGTTTCGTAGCTACTTCTTTAGATGGAACCTTGAGAGTCACCGGATATTATACATAGCTAATTCTAAGGCAAGTGATCGTTTACTGTCTTTTGAGGAGCCCATGCCTGTTCTTCGCCCCCCTTCTCCCATATAGCCCAACTCAGGCGGAACTTAATTTTTCTTCCAGGTACCTCTTTCTTTTAACCTTCACATGTGGATGTTAAAATGGTTCTAATAAAAAAAATCCATCTCAACTTCACTAACAAGACTAATTCTAAAACACCTTTCACTGTTGAAGATACAAATCCTGGTTTGGCCTCAGTTAAAGTCTCTAAAAGTCTAGGGCAAGTCCTCAGGCTAATGAAGGGGGCAACACAGAAGTGTGTCTCTGGCACCTCACCATTGGCAGGATAATGCTCTAGGGAACAGTAACCCCATGCTACAGACTCACTGACTTTTCTCTCAAATCAGGTTCTGTTGGTTTCCCTCAAACTAGGTGGCTATGTTTAAGGAAATCACTGGACTCTACAGAGAAGGCACAGAACTGTGCTATGAAAAATTATTCTTCTGACTCCCAGTGGATTTTCTGAATTTCTTTATATTCTTTGGCCTGACATAAATACTCTTACAAAGAATCAATAGAAAACATCTTTGATAATTTGGACCTCTATTAAACATTTCAGGATCCACATCTCTGTTGCCATTTACATGCTACAGGGGCTGAGAAAATAAGAAAAATCACAGAACCGGGACCTCTCCTGGGGATTTCCACTCAGAAAAGACCAGACTCTTAATTCTGCAGCAGGGAAGAATTTTAGGATGAATCAATAAGCAGAGTTAGTTTATTTAGTAGAAATAAGAGATAGGGCATGTTTCATAATTAAGCAAGGGTATCCACATATAGATACAAATGCAGACAGAGATAAAGAGAGACAGAAAGTCAGTGAGATCTCCAGCAAAAGGACAATGGTGCAGTCAGAACATGGGTACATGTTTCTCAAAAGAAAGATATTCAGACCTGAAAGTCTTCATGATATCAATACTGATGAGTTTTGAGATTTTTGAAACTACACTTGTTCAAATAATATAATTTATGTTCATCTTCAAAGCTTACATAAAATTTAAAGTTTAAATAAATTTTACCACCAGAAAACCAAAAGAATCAACCTGGGCTCATAGGGACGCATAGAGACTGAACCAACAACCAAAGAGCCTGCATGGGACTGATCCAGACCTTCTGCATGCATGTTACAGTTCTGTAGGTTGCTCTCCTTGTGGGATTCCTAACAATGAGAGCAGGGGCTGTCTCTGACTCTTTTGCTTGCATTTGAGCATCCATTGGAATGCCTTGTCCAGCTTTAATAGGAGAGAAGGTACCTGGTTTTACTGCAACTTGAAGCACCAGGTTTAGTTGGTATCCCTGGGAGGTCGGCCTTTATTGAATTTAAAAAAAAAAGAGGAGTGGATTTGGGTCATGGTTGTGGGGAGGGACTGAGAGGATAGGAGGGAGGGAAGACTACAGTTGGGATGTAATATATGAGAGTAGTAAAAATTTAAACTGAGAAAAAAACTATAAGTTGTTTTCTGTCTTCTTCTTTCTGTTTTCTTCTTCTTCTTCTTTCTGTTTTCTTCTTCTTCTTCTTCTTCTTCTTCTTCTTCTTCTTCTTCTTCTTCTTCTTCTTCTTCTTCTTCTTCTTCTTCTTCTTCTAGAACTTTCCTTTGTAAATGAACTTGTAAGGGGTCTCCCTGAGGTGCATTTCTTTATGTTCAAGGACGAAAGAGGGGTATTAATACAGCAAAAAATCAAAACTCACAAGTACTCTGGCTCAAAGCAAATGTCATGCTGTTATTGTTTTTCACATCTGTAGAGAAAGGATGCCAGTCTCTGTGGACAACTTTCATTTGATTGGCTATGATAACATTTGTGGCTACAGGAAGAAGACACTGAAGATCCTTTCCCTCCATGCCTCCTTAATTTCCCCTGCCTTCCCATCCTGCTGCATTTGTACTTTAAAAAGGTAATGAGGAATCGGTCAGGCTAAATTTAAGCACATGCTTTCATCAAATCTTTTGAATTACAATGTGTAATAATTTTTATGACCCTTTGTGTGGGTATCACAATGTCTCATGGACAATACTGTAGTATGTTGTGAATGAAGAACATGGCTTAAATGAAGTTGACCTGGCTTCCAGTCTTCTTCTGGGACAGATAAGATGCATGGTGTTAGACGAGATAACTGACCTCTTTAACCTCATTTTTCTTGTACAATTGGATGTATATTGCACAACAAAAAGACAATGTAAAAATTTAGTGGGAAAACACACAAGTATTTAGCATTAATTATGTATTAGTTTACTAGGGCTGCTGTTGTTTGTTTTCTCATAGTTCTGGGAGCCAGAAGTTCAAGACCAAGGTGCAATATGGTCATTTTCCCCTGAGAACTCTTTTGGCTTCAGTTGGTCTTTCCCTGAATTCCTGGAGTCTCTGTGTGTTCCCTTCTCTCTTCTCAAAAGAACATCAAATATATTTCTTACCCTGGTGTATTAGTCAGGTTTCTCTAGTGTCACAGGACTTATGGGTCATCTCTATATAGTAAGAGAATTTGTTGATGGCTTACAGTCTGTAGTGCAACTCTCCAATGATGGTCAGTAGCAGCTGGGAATGGAACTCCCAGGATCTAGCAGTGGCTCAGTACCACAAGGCAGGCAGGTGAAAAGGAGAGAGGGAGACCCTTCCTTCTTCCAATCCCTTATGTAGGTCTCCAGCAGAAGGTGTGTCCCAGATTAAAGGTGTGTACCACTACTCCTGGATCTGGGACTTGCTTCATCCCAGATGACCTTGAACTCACAGATCTCCTGGCCTTAGGCCCCTAGATTTATAGCCAATTTGCCTCAAGATCTCTATACTAAGATCCAGGTCAGAACTTGTATCTCCCAGCCTCAAGATCAGGGTCAAAAGTGAGTCTTCCAATTCTGGATTGTAGTTCATTCCAGAGATAGTCAAGTTGACAACCAGGAATAGCCACTACACCTGGCAAGTTCATTTTACCTTAATCATCTCTTTAAAGTTCTGCCTCCAGATATGCTCAAATTCTTAGGTAGTAGGATTTAGAGTTTGGGTGTATGAACTAGCAAGACTATAACACCATAGAATCTGGACCACCATTTATGTATATCACAGTATATTCAATAAATACAAACTTCAAATAGATGACTATTATTACTACAGTTACTATCCCATTTATCCATTCAATTATGTATTAATAATGCGTGTCATAAGTGTGGCTTCTCTGATATTTCTAGGAGACAAAAATCTCACAGCAAACTCCCCGTCCCTCTGGCTCTTACAATCTTTCTGTTCCCCTTCTACATTGGCCCCTGAGCTTTAAGCGCAGGAGCCATATCGTAGAGGCAACCATTGGGGCACAACACAGTCATTTGTTGTATGCATTATGATCTACTGTGGTTTTCTATAATGATTTTTATCTGTTGCATGGAGACATTTCGTTGATGAGGTGTGAAACCTAATTATCTGATATTACATGGTTAGCCCAGACTCATATATTACATATACTTACAAGTAACTTTACAGGGAAACAAGTAAGTTTATATGGACTGAACAGATTGGATTTAGGTGTGTGTGTGTGTGTGTGTGTGTGTGTGTGTGTGTGTGTGTGTGTGTGTGTGTAAAACAATTAAAGAAATAGAAGCCATGAATTTGAGAGCAAGCAAGATGGTATGTGAATGGGAAAGAGAAAGAAGAGGGGAGTCAAGATAATTATATTTCGGGGTTGGGGATTTAGCTCAGTGGTAGAGCGCTTGCCTAGCAAGCGCAAGGCCCTGGGTTCGGTCCTCAGCTCTGGAAAAAAAAAAGATAATTATATTTGAATCTCAAAAATTAAAAATAATTTCAAGATCCCTCACTAAAAATGAATAAAACCCATCCACCCCCTACAAAAATATGCACCAGTCATTGACCTGATGTGCTGAGAGAGGAAGCTCCCTGACTGCACAGCTCCCTTTAGCCCTGAGGTGGTAGAAGGTGGGGCATAAAAGCCATCCCAGCTTAAGCTGTTGCACACATTTCCAGATCCACTGTTAACACAGTGTGTGGCTAAACAGAAGCCCAGGCAAGGCTGACCTGAGGCGCTTTCTGTGATGCCACTGATACCATTTATAGTACACTAGACTACAAAGCCATGTCCTGAGCAAAAGACAAAAACATGGGTCTCCACTACCAATTTTCAAGTAACCCTTCCCAGTATAATAACTTGACTTTAAAAGCTGAAGCACAGCAGGGCCCAGGGATCACCAAAAGCCACCAGCTGTGTAAACAGAAAGACATGGGAGTGCTCCTGAACTGGCATTCTGCAAGCCAAAGATTGGAAGGGAGCAACAGCCTCTCTCAGAATTGATGGATGCTTGCAAAGTGACCTTTCAACAGCTATAGACAAAGAACTGGGCTGCAATTAACATTAAAACAGCAGCTCTCCTCTTAAACGGAATTGCTTATGAAAAGCTTTGGGTTCAAAAGCATACAATGCTTTCACGTACATACACAGACAGGGGCACCCACACACAACCATACACACACATACACATCAGGGCCTGGGACACAGCCAAACAGAAGTCTAATCTGCTGAGAAGAGAGTCATTTTCCAGACCTCGTGTAGGTCTGGAATAACACTGGGGTTAAGTATTATAAGATTATTATTTATCTGTTATGCTTGGTCTCATGTCAAACTGATGCTTATATATGTAATGTATGCATTGGCTCAAACTCAACCTATTTTTAATAGTATTTTTTACAGGATGTTAAGGACTTCTGCAAGGGTCCTGAATACTGAAGACCCAGAGTTCTAAGAGTTTCCCATTGTCGCCTATCAAGCTCTCTGGAGAGCTACCTCTTATGTAACTTTCTGTGTGACTTAAACTAAACATCTCCCGTGCACCTAAGATTCCTCTGTTTTATGTGTGACATGAAATTGTAATGTCTATATGTAGGCTAATGGTTAGGAAACGGGAATGAGGATGAGGATGATAGAAAAAGAGGAGAGAATCAACTTAAGCAAATTTGCTTGAAAATGCCATGAAGAAGCCTGTTCTTCCTAGGGTTAAAGACAGAGCCTGTGCACCTGGCAGTAAGCCAGAGCCAACCACTGTCCTCCAAAAGCCAACTAACAGAGGCAAAGCAGGAAAATATTTATTCAATTTGGTCACCTTGGAAGACAAGGAGATCCAATGACTTCTAAACCCACATTTAGGGTCCTAACCTGAGAATGGGGTTTAAAGAGGCAACAAGAAGTATCCATAAGTGGACCTAGCCAACACGTGGTCTAGCTTACCACTGTCTTGGTTGCAGTCTCTCCTGCAGGCTGATCTGACAGATTTAGGACGTGACGCGAGATCCAGGTACTTAGACTCATAAGGTACTAAAAGCCAAAAAGAAGAGCTTCCTAATTCTGCCTTCAGAGTTGTGTTCAATTGCCTTATGATTGGTAAAATATCAACCATGACAAAGGGAAACAGATGTTTCATAGAAGGAACCCACAAACACACAAACAGAAGTTGAAACTTCTAACTATGAAAACCCTTATATAATCAGTTAGGGATACACAAAGAAGGTGTTTGTGAAACACACCATCCTAAGGGACAAGAAACTAAGAAAAGCAAGTCTACCATCCTACGTGACTAACAGTGCAGCAGTTAGTGTCTTAATCAGATAAAATGAGCAACAAAGATTCCCTGACACATGTTTGATGATATACATAATTGTCTCTGAGCTGCATGCTAATTAGACATCAATCTTAAGTAGTTCATCTAAATGACTGTGATTGGAATGACATTCACATAGCCCACCCCAGCATTTCAGGACAAGGAACCACAGAGGAGCACCAGCCGACAGGAAGGGAGGAACCCCAGAAGAGCACTGGTGACTTCATCTCCCCTGAGAAGCAACCTCACCTGGCCTGAATCCTCAGAACCAAGGGCTTTCCATCGTTACCTGCCAAGCTCTCTGGGAGAGCTATCCAAGGCCTTCCTCTGTTCTTAACTCATTATTGTTTCTGCTCTGGAGGGATAGACATGGGATTTGCTTCTCAGTTGGGTGTCAGTAAGTTGAGGTAAGTCACCTGCTATAGACTTTTCAGCCTAACCCACCAATGGTCTCAGATCCAACTCTGTCCAAGGAACCTAGGCCAGGAGTCTGAAAAGTTGCCTATCATGACAACCAGCGTTCTTCTAGACTCCAGCCAAACCTACAACCTTCGCAAGAGGCTACAAATCTGTCCCTTCTTGGGCTATATCGAGATTTCTCTTGGAAGATTCAGTAATAGCATTTGCTGGGCAAGCATGAAGATCTAGGCTTGGGTAACAAGCACCCATGTAAAAATTAAACCATGACCACATAGGCATCTATAACACTGGTACAATCAGAGGTAAAGACAGGAGGGTCTTAGGCCTCACTGGACACCAGTAGAGCTACTGCCAGGCTTAAAAAGAGACTGTACCTCCAGGTGTATAGACAGAGAGTAGTAGAGCAGGACATACGCAATGTCCTCCTCTGGTCTCAATACACACACACACACACACACACACACACACACACACACACACACACGTACACATGCACGTACATACATGCCTTGGCAGATAAAACTGCTTAGACTCTTGAGGAGGGAAGACAAGACAAAGGCCAGAACAACCAAGGACAATGAAAGACCGAACTAAATAAGCTAGCACAAACATCAGTTGACTCGGCATGTCTGTTGTTGCCCTACTTTGGATTTGCAGACTCTGAGTTAGGCAAATACTAGCTATTTGTGGCTATTCAAAACAAATAAGGACAGGGAGGCTTAAAGAAATACCTTTACCTCACCTAACAAGAAGAATGCTGCCCAGTGCCACAGCTAGCCACTATGCACATAGACTTGCTGATTAAAAGCACATCTTAAAGGCAAACCCAACTCCTTAAAAATCAAAGGTGGCTTAGGTGGAAGGTACAGCAATTCTGCTTTTGGAACTGACCTGTGTGGAAAAACAACCAGATGTGTTTCCTGCTGCTGCTGAGTAGTTTCTGGCTGGGTACTGGCTTCCTAAAGCAGGTCACAGAGGGAATCTCGACTCAGGGGCTAACTTTCTTTTTTTTTAGTTTTTGGATAATTTTTATTTATGTTTCAAATATCTCCTTTCCAGGTTTTCTATCCATAAAACCCCTACCCGTCCCCATCCCCCTTCTTCTATAAGGGTGTTCTCCCTCCCCAGCCACCCACCCCTTCCCGCCTCCCCACACTGAAATTTCCCTACACTGGGAGGTGAAGCCTTCACAGGATCAAGGGTATCTCCTCTCATTAGTACCCAACAGGGCCATCGTCTGGACATATGCATCTGGAGCCATGAGTCTGTCCATGTGTCTCTTTGGGTAGTGGTTTAGTCCCTGGGAGCTCTGATTGGTTGTTATTATTGTTCTTATGGGGTTGCAAGTCATTTAGCTCCTTCAATCCTTTTCCTCCATTTGGGACCCTGTTCTCAGTTCAATGGTTTGCTGCTATCATTCACCTCTGTATTTGTCATGCTCTGGCTGAGCCTCTCAGGAGACAGCTATATCAGGCTCCTGTCAGCGTGCACATCTTGGCATCAGCAATATTGTCTGGGTTTGGTGGCTGTATGTATATGGGCTGGATTTCCAATTGGAGCAGTCTCTGAATGGCCATTCTTTCAGTCTGTGCTCCAAACTTTGTCTCCATATCCCTTCCTATGAATATTATTGTTCCCCCTTTTAAAAAGGACTGAAGCATCTGCACTTTGGTCATCCTTCTTCCTGAGCTTCATGTGGTCTGTGGATTGTATCCTGGTTAATCCCCTGCTTTTAATATTCTTTCTTTGTTTTGTGTTTTTGGTATTTTGACAATTATGTGATGGGAGGTATTTCTTTTCTCATCAAATCTATTTGGAGTTCTGTAGGTTTCTTTTTTTTTTTTTTTTTTTTTTCCGGAGCTGGGGACCGAACCCAGGGCCTTGCGCTTCCTAGGCAAGCGCTCTACCACTGAGCTAAATCCCCAACCCTGTAGGTTTCTTGTATGCTTATGAGAATCTTTCTTTAGGTTAGGAAATTTTTCTTATATAATTTTGTTGAAGATATTTACTGGTCCTTTAAATTGTGAATCTTCACTCTCTTCTGTACCTATTATCCTTAGGTTTGATCTTCTCATTGAGTCCTGGGATTCCTGGATGTTTTGGGTTAGGAACTTCTTGTGTTTCACATTTTCTTTGAAGGTTGTGTCAATGTTTTCTATGGTCTCTTTTGCCCCTGAGATTCTCTCTTCCATCTCTTGTATTGTGTTGGTAATGTTTGTGTCTATGGCTTCTGATCTCTTTCCTAAGTTTTCTATCTCCAGCCTTGTCTCCCTTTCTGATTTCTTTACTGTTTCTATTTCCACTTTTAAATCCTGGATGGTTTTGCTCAATTCCCTCACCTGTTTGGTTGTGTTTTCCTATAATTCTTTAAGGGGTTATTGTGTTTCCTCTTTAAAGGCTTCTACTTGTTTACCTGTTGCCCTGTATTTCTTTAAGGAAATTATTTATGTCTTTATTAAAATCCTTTATCATCATCATCAGATGTGATTTTAAATCCAAATATTGCTTTTCTGGTGTGTTTGGATATCCAGTATTTGTTTTGATGGGAGAAGTGGGCTCTGATACTGCCAAGTAATCTCAGTTTCTATTGCTTAGATTCCTGTGCTTGCCCTTCACCATCAGGATGTCTCGGGTGTTAGCTGGTCTTGCTTTTTGCTGTGTCTGACAGTGGCTTGACCTGTAAGCATGTGTGTCAGGACTTCTGTAGACCTGTTTTTTCACAGCGGGATCTGGGTACAGAGAGCTGTGGAGCCCTGTCACCTCTAGGAGCAGGCATAAACAGGAAGCTTAAAGCCAATTTTTAATTAATTATTTTATTTAAGTAACAGGTGTTGCTACACCTCCCCCCCACACACACTACTCCCCCATTCCACATCCCCCTGACTTTCAAGAGAGTGCTGCCCCCCTCTGTCTCCAGGGAATCCCCCTTGCCTGGGGTCTCATGTCTTTCAAAAATTCATTCATCTTCCCTCTCTGAGGCCACATCAGGCAGTCCTCAGCTACACATGTGCTAGGGGTCCTCAGACTAGCTTGTGTTTGCTTCCTGGTTGGAGGCTTAGCCTTTGGGACCTTCCAGGGGTTATTTGAGACTACTGTTCTTCCTATATTGTCTCCCTCCCTTTCAATTACTTCTATCCCTCCCCAATTCCTCCATAAGGGTCCCTGCCTTGAGACCCATGTATGAGTGTAAGGATTGTGCCTGAGAGGATAAGCATTTCCAATAGAGCATGGGGCAGGGAGGTCTGTAGTTCCTTTTCTCCCCTCTAGACTCTTAACATAGCCCAAGAAAAGAGAGACCTTGTAAAGTAGAAATCACATAGATTCCCAGTGTACGTAACCATAAGTAAAGAGAAATGTGCCTGTGTGTGTATGTTTGTGTGTTTCCAAATTCTTCATTCACAAGAATAAAATAAAAGATGTTTTAGAAGAGACAAATAATTATAAGTATGATTTGAATTTTTACTTAAAAGTTGATCATGTGAAACAGGGAATGAAAAAGTGAGATGCCATACCTCCCTGTCACTGGAGATGTCCAGGATGCTGGGCCTTATCTAAAAGTGAGTGACAGACCATGGGTCTTCAGCAAGGATACAAGAGTCTGTAATCACCTTCTGAGATAAAAGTTTAATGTTCTGAGTTTGGTCTCAGTGGACAGCCGCCCTCAGGATACCTTAATTATAAGTGTCTTCTCTCTGGAGCTGAAGATCTCCAAGATCCTTCAAAAATGGAAATTAAGACCAGATATGAGGTCTGAGACTGTATCTTAGTGGAAATGGTTGGGGGAGGCTTATTTAGCATTCAAGGCCATCAGTTTATTATCCAGAATGGCCTAAAAGGAAAAAAAAATATGTAAACTTTGGACTGACCCCCACAGCAGAACAAGGACCTGGGAACCTATGTAAGTTGACTATTAAGCAAAATTTTAAATAATAATAATGTTCTGAATAGTCCTTGTTTGACCCTGACTTTATCCATATGTTTTTGAGTGGGTAAGACAGCATTAAATGTCAGTTAGACCTGCCGTGTGTCATTCATTTGTTACAATAAGTAATATTTCATACATTATTCAGTCATTTTGAAAAGAATGCATTATTTTCTTTGAAGTAGTGTCAAAGGTATTAGTGTCAAAAGGCATTGCTTAGGACTTTAAAGAAAGATTAACACATTGAGGCTTTAAGAAAACTACCTCCGCATGTCCTCGCCACCCAATCCAATTCCTATTATATCAAATTCAACATATTTATCAAAAAGAAACAAAACTACCAGGAGGAAAAGTGTAATGGTCTCTAAATTCTCCAAGCTGAGTGAGCGTCAGAGAAGAACCTGTAACATCTACTGTACTGCAAAAAAAGTGAAATTTCTGAAATTGCGGGAAGAGGTAATTCTCTGAAATTGAAGAATGAATAGAAGTGCAAATGTGAGATGAACTTAATGTCTTCTAATGGGAAGATCTCGGTGCCAGTGCCAGGAACAGGGACAACCCGATGAGTTCCTGGCAAAATTACACCAAGTCATGTGGACTGTGTACAAAATGTTCAGTCCAGTGTTGAGGACTAAGAAATAAAACTCAGAAGCCAGAGCTTAAGCCTGGCCTGAAAACTACTGTGGCAAGTCTGGAAGGCAATTCTCCAGGTTAATGATTAGAGTGAGAAGATCCAGTCTACTAGGGAAGGTGTCACCCAAGGACAGAGGGTCCGGAGGCATATAAGAAAGCAGGCTGAGCAAGCCACAGGGAGCAAGGCAGTGAGCGTGTTTTCCCATGGCCTTTGCTTCAGTCTTCTCTCCCAGTTCCTGGCATAAGTTACTGTCCTGACTTCTGTCTGTGATGGACTACAATGTGTAAACTGAGATAAAGTTTCTTCAGGTTGCTCTTGGCCCTGGTGTTTTCTCCCTCACTTGCTCAGCCCCCATCCCATTTTTTAAAGAAATAAAATTGTTAATGGCTCTTCTTGATTGGTTAAAGCCAGCCAGGAGCTGCCAGAATGCCAGCTCTTCATTCACTTTCTGAGCGTGAAGGGTCACAGAGCCTTTGAAACAGGGGCAAAGCCACTACTGAGTTGAGTGGAAGTTATACACCATGCAGCGTTTACAGGCATTGGGGGAAAGGCCTTGATAGCATGATAGGAAAAATCCATCTGCAAAATTGCAAGCAGAAACGGAAGCAAGCATTCCAGTCCCTCCTGGAGACACATTTGGGGGGAGACAGGAGTAGATGACATATTCTCAGAAAGAGATCCCACTGGAAGAGGAAGCCATGCCTGTGTTCAGCAATGCCTGGGTTTTAGTAGTTCGCCTTACCACATGGCAACACCCAATATAAGCAGGTAGGCCACAGGTTCTCTGACAGCAACTAAAGAATGTGTACTCTGTAACCTGCAGAGGGATTCCAGCCTAAGAAGTCTATAACCAACTGAATATTGTAATTCAAATGAATTTTACATATCTAGGCAGCCCAATGGAGTAGATCTCAAACACAGTTCACTATAGGCTATTAGTTTTCTACGTCAGGTAACTGACTGTGGTCTATAGGCTGCTACAACTGCCTAGCATTGGGCAAACAATATGGCTCACTCAGGAAAAGGTCAGCATTCAAAATTAAAAATGCAAGCCTTCCTGAATGTATATTTGTTTTGTCACGATGGTAAAGTTAAAGCATGTAAGCTGAATGATCAAGGAGTGTATCTGTATGCCTGCGTTAGTATCTTAGCTTAGATACTACAGACCATTTCTTGTACATTTTTTCCCCTGTGGAGGGGGGTAATGGTGCCTTCCTGATGCTGGTTGATGTCTATTATTCATTAAGGTCACTGAGGCCTTACAAGAATGTATGGAATCAGGACTAAGAGCATCTGTTAATAAAAATGGACTGATTTGGAGGGAGGAAGAAAGAACCAAGCCAGAGAAACAAAAACAAAGAAAGAGCAGGATGTAGAGGTAAATATGGCCCATGTACATGTATGGAAATGATAGTACTAGGATATATGATGAAATCTACCAAAAAATATTAACAGTACTACCCAGTTGTAAATTCTGAAAGTTACAACAACAACGAGCCTCACAAAATACAACCATGTGTGCAATGTTGGCATGAGATAGGGCTAACCAACTAGTGTCTGACTGGATTTAAGGCCCACTCCATAGGAAACAATGCATACCTGGTACTGTACACCTTGCAAAGAACACATGGCTTGGGCCCTATACTCTCTAGTAGAGAGTTGATAAAGAACTCAAACAGGTTAGTAAAAATAACAAAGCTATAACTTTCTAGTGACTCACATTTTATATTCAAAGAAGTATATCCGCCAAGATGACAGCTCGTTCCTGAACATCTATGTCCCATATGCAAGGGTTACTCACATTTATAAAAGAAGCATTACTAACCCTGAAATCCCACGTCAAACCTCACTCATTAGTAGCGGGATACTGTAAGAACCTGCTCTCTCCAATGGACCAGGTTATCAAGACAGAAACTAAACAGAGAAATAATGAACTTAACCAACGTCATGAATCAAACAGACCTAACAGCTATCTACAGAATATTTCACCCAGCACAAAACCCAGCCCCTTACGGAACATTCTCCAAAATTTGCCATGTAGTTAGTCCCAAAGCAAAAATTGAAATACCTGCCTCTTATCATACTACCATCGGCGATTAAAGCTGGACTTTAACAACAATAGGAACAAACAGAAAACCTACAAACTCATGGAAACCGAAAACCTCTCAGGATCACTGGATCAGGGAAGGAAATAAAGAAAAAAGGTAAAGACTTTCTTTAATTCAATGAAAATGAAACCACGACATTGCACAAGGAAAGCAATCCTAAGAAGGAAGGTGTTTTCATAAAGAAATTGAAGGGATCTCATACTAGTAACTTAACAACACACCTGAAAGCTCAAGAACAAAAGAAGCAAACATACACAAGGGGAGTAGATGGCAGGCAGTAGTCAAAGACCCTGAAATCGAACAGTTAGAAACAAAGAAAACAACACAAAGAATCAACAAAACCAAGATCTGTTTTTTTGAAAAAAAAAATGAAGAAGTTAGGGAAAACCTTACTCAAACTAACTGAGAAGACAGTATCCAAATTAACAAAATCAGAAATGAAAGGGGGACATGACAGAAATGAAATGACAGAGACAATGAGGAAATCCAAAGACCATTAGGTCTTCTTTCAAAACCCTGTACTCCACAAAATTGAAAAATCTAAATAAAATGGATAACTATCTAGATAGATACCATTTATCAAAGTTGAATCAAAGTTAGGAAAACTAAATAGTGCTATAACCATGAGGAAATAGAAGTAGTCACTAAAAGTCTCCAAACTAGAACAAAAAAACAAACAAAAACCTAAAAGCCCAAGGTTAAATAGTTCTAGAGCAGACTTTTAAAGCAGAAATAATAATACCAATACACCTCAAACTGTTCTACAAAGTACAAATAGAAGAAACACTACCTAACCAATTTTATGAGCCCACAGTTACCCTGATACATAATCCACATAAAGACACAACAAAGAAAAGGAATTTCAGACCAATTTTCCTATAAACATTGATGCAAAAATACTCAATAAAATGCTCACAAATCAAATCCAAGAACACATCAGACATATAATCCACCACGATCAAGTAGGATTTATCCCAGGAATCCAGGGATGCTTCAATATATGAAAATCCATAAATGTAACCCCATAAGCAAACTGAAAGGTTTAAAAAGAAACCATATGATCATCTCATGAGATGCTGAAAAAGCCTTTGACAAAAGTCAGCACCCCTTCATGTTAAAAGTCTTGGAGAGATGAGGGATACAAGGGACATATCTAAACATAGTAAATGCAATATACATCTGCCAAAATCAAATTAGATGGAGAGAAACTTAAAAAGCAATTGCACTAAAATCAGGGACAGGACAAGGCTCCCTGCTCTCTCCCTATGTGTTTGATATAGTAGTTGAAGTTTTACTGAAGCAATAAGACAACAAAAGGAGGTCAAAGGAATAAAAATTGGAAAGGTAGAAATCAAAATATGATGACATGTTATGATAAGATACATGATGATATAATAGTATACATAAGTGACCCCCAAAATCCTACAGCTGTTAAACACCTTCATTGATGTGGCTAGATAAAAAATAAACTCGAAAAAAATCAGTTGTCCTCCTTTATACAAACTATAAACAGACTGAGAAAGAAATTAGGGAAATAACACCCTTCACAATAGTCATAACATATCTTGGTGTAACTGTAACAAAGCAAATGAAAGACCTGTATAACAAAAACTTCAGTCTCTGAAGAAAGAAATTAAAGAAGATAGCAGAAGATGGAAATATCCCATGCTCATGGATCAATAGGATTAACAAAGTAAAAATGGCCATCTTACCAAGAGTAATCTACAAATTCAGTGGAGTTTACATCAAAATTCCAACCCAATTCGTCACCGACCTCAGTTGATCAATTCTCAACTTCCTATGAAAAAATAAAAAACTCAAGAGAGTGAAAACAATCCTTTACAATAAAAGAACATTTGGAAGTAGCTACACCCCTGATTTCAAGCTACGCTACAGAACATTAGTAATGAAAACTGAAAAGTAAGAGAGAAGGGAGATCAGTAGTGAGGAGGGAGGCAATCTCTAGGACATGCCAGAGACCTGGGAAGGGTAGAGACCCCGTAAGATTTGGGGGCGAGGGGGTGACTCTAGCTGAGACTCCTAGCAGTGGGGGATATGAATCCTGATGGAGCAACTTCCTGTAGCCAGGCAGAACTCCCAGTGGAGGGATGAAGATAGCAAACCACTCATAAAAGCTTCAGCCCAAAATGTGCCCTGCCTACAAGATGTACAGGGAGAGAGATAGAACAGAGACTGGGGGAATGGCCAACTGGTGACAGCCCCTGATTGAGACCCATGCCGCATGCAAAAAACCAATTCCTGACACTGTTAATGCCGAGCATAACTGTCCTCTGAGAGGCTCCACCAAGCAGCCAATGAAAAGAGATGCAGAGACCCACACCTAGACATAAGATGGAACTTGGGGGAATCTAACTAAAGAGTTGGGAGAGGATTTAGAGAAACCCAATGAAGATGAGGACTCTACAGGAAGACCAACAGAGTCAACTAAACTAGAGCCCTGGGGTCTTGCAGAGACTGAATCACCAACCAAAGAACTGGAACTAAGCCTCCTACACATACATACCATATGAGGAGCTTGGTCTTCATGCAGGCTCGACAACAATTAGAGCAGAGACTGTCCATGAGCCTATTGCCTTTTTGCCTGCCTGCCTGCCTAGAGATCCTGTTCCCTGAAATGGACCATTTTGTCTGGCCTCAGTTAGAAAGGATACACCCAGGGTTAGTGGGTTGGTGATACCCAGAGGAGGCTTTCTCCTTCTCAGAAAAGGGGAAGGAAGAATGGAGGAGGACTTTCATAATAGAGTACTTGGAGGAGAGGCAGGACTGTACTGGGTTGTAAAATAAATAAGGTTTTATAAGGGTGGAATTAGTGGCATAAAAACAGGCAAGGTGATCAATAAAATCAAATTGAGGACCCTAAAATAAAACCCACACACCTGATAGACACTTCATTAGCCAGAACTATTCAAAAAAAAAAAGAAGAAAGAAAGAAAAGAAAGCATTTTCAAATGCTGGTTCAACTGTATGTCTACATGTAGAAGAATGCAAATAGATCCATATTTATTACCCGCACAACACTCAAGGCCAAGTAGATCAAAAACCTCAGTATAAGACTAGACACACTAAATCCAATAGAAGAGAAAGCGGGGAATAGCCTTGAGTGCATCTGTACAGTAGACAATTTCCTAAACAGAGTGCCAACAGCTCAGGTGCTAAGATCAACAAAAAATATATGAGACCTAGTGAAACAATTTTTTATAAGACAAAGGACACCAGCAATTGGACAATATGGTACACTACAAATTAGGAAAAAAATTTCACCAACCTTACATCAGACATAGTGCTAATACTCAAAAGACATAAAGAATTCGAGAAATTAAAAACCAAGGAGAGGAAACTGTATACTGCCTCTGGGTTCCTGGATTTAAGGGCCAGGAGCAGCAGGTCCCCTGCATCTGAGACACCGTCGGAACCTGAAGGGACCAACCAGATAAACAGTTCTCTGCACCCAAATCCCGTGAGAGGGAGAGCTAAACCTTCAGAGAGGCAGACACGCCTGGGAAACCAGAAGAGACTACACTCTGCCCACATTACTGATTCCAGAGGAAAACACCAAACACCATCTGGAACCCTGGTGCACGGAAGCTCCCAGAAAAGGCAGCACAGATATTCCTGGTTGCTGCCCGGCGGAGAGCTCAAAAGCAACACCGCACGAGCAACCTTGAGCCTCGGACCACAGGTAAGACAAACCTTCCTGGTCCAAGCGACCTGCCTGGTGAACTCAAGAAACAGGCCCACAGGAACAGCTGAAGAACTGTAGGTAGGAAAAACTACACGCCCGAAAGCAGAACACTCTATCCCGATAACTGGCTGAAAGAAAACAGGAAAATAGGTCTACAGCACTCCTGACACACAGGCTTATAGGACAGTCTAGCCACTGTCAGAAGTAGCAGAACAAAGTAACACTAGAGATAATCTGATGGCAAGAGGCAAGTGCAGGAACCCAAGCAACAGAAACCAAGACTACATGGCATCATTGGAGCCCAATTCTCCCACCAAAGCAAACACAGAATATCCAAACACACCAGAAAAGCAAGATCTACTTTCAAAATCATATTTGATCATGATGCTGGAGGACTTCAAGAAAGACATGAAGAACTCCCTTAGAGAAACACAGGAAAACATAAATAAACAAGTAGAAGCCTACAGAGAGGAATCACAAAAATGCCTGCAAGAATTCCAGGAAAACACAATCAAACAGTTGAAGGAATTAAAAATGGAAATAGAAGCAATCAAGAAAGAACACATGGAAACAACCCTGGATATAGAAAACCAAAAGAAGAGACAAGGAGCTGTAGAAACAAGCTTCACCAACAGAATACAAGAGATGGAAGAGAGAATCTCAGGAGCAGAAGATTCCATAGAACTCATTGACTCAACTGTCAAAGATAATGTAAAGCAGAAAAAGCTACTGGTCCAAAACATACAGGAAATCCAGTACTCAATGAGAAGATCAAACCTAAGGATAATAGGTAGAGAAGAGAGTGAAGATTCCCAGCTCAAAGGACGAGTAAATATCTTCAACAAAATTATAGAAGAAAACTTCCCTAACCTAAAGAAAGGGATACGCATAACCATACAAGAAGCATACAGAACTCCAAATAGATTGAACCAGAAAAGAAATTCCTCCTGTCACATAATAGTCAAAACACCAAATGCACAAAATAAAGAAAGAATATTAAAAGCAGTAAGGGAAAAAGGTCAAGTAACATATAAAGGCAGACATATCAGAATCTCACCAGACTTCTCGCCAGAAACTATGAAAGCCAGAAGATCCTGGACAGATGTCATACAGATCCTAAGGGAACACAAATGTCAGCCCAGGTTACTTTACCCTGCAAAACTCTCAATTAACATAGATGGAGAAACCAAGATATTACATGAAAAAAAAATTTACATAATATCTTTCTACAAATCCAGCGCTACAAAGGATAATAAATGGTAAAGCCCAACATAAGGAGGCAAGCTACACTCTAGAAGAAGCAAGAAACTAATCGTCTTGGCAACAAAACAAAGAGAAGAAAAGCACACAAACATAACCTCACATCCAAATATGAATAAAACAGGAAGAAATAATCACTATTCCTTAATATCTCTCAACATCAATGGCCTCAACTCCCCAATAAAAAGACATAGATTAACAAACTGGATATGCAACGAGGACACTACATTCTGCTGCCTACAGGAAACACACCTCAGAGACAAAGACAGACACTACCTCAGAGTGAAAGGCTGGAAAACAATTTTCCAAGCAAATGGTCAGAAGAAGCAAGCTGGAGTAGCCATTCTAATATCAAATAAAATCAATTTCCAACTAAAAGTCATCAAAAAAGATAAGGAAGGACACTTCATATTCATCAAAGGAAAAATCCACCAAGATGAACTCTCAATCCTAACTATCTATGCCCCAAATACAAGGGCACCTACATACGTAAAAGAAACCTTACTAAAGCTCAAAACACACATTGCACCTCACACAATAATAGTAGGAGATTTCAACACTCCACTCTCAACAATGGACAGATCATGGAAACAGAAATTAAACAGAGACGTAGACAGACTAAGAGAAGTCATGAGCCAAATGGACTTCACAGATATTTATAGAACATTCTATCCTAAAGCAAAAGGATATACCTTCTTCTCAGCTCCTCATGGTACTTTCTCCAAAAATATAATTGGTCAAAAAACGGGCCTCAACGGGTACAGAAAGATATAAATAATCCCATGCGTGTTGTCAGACCACCACGGCCTAAAGCTGATCTTCAATAAAAATAAGGGAAGAACGCCCACATATACGTGGAAGTTGAACAATGCTCTACTCAACGATAACCTGGTCAAGGAAGAAATAAAGAAGGAAATTAAAGACTTCTTAGAATTTAATGAAAATGAAGGTACAACATACCCAAATTTATGGGACACAATGAAAGCTGTGCTAAGAGGAAAACTCATAGCGCTGAGTGCCTGCAGAAAGAAACAGGAAAGAGCATATGTCAGCAGCTTGACAGCACACCTAAAAGCTCTAGAGCAAAAAGAAGCAAATACACCCAGGAGGAGTAGAAGGCAGGAAATAATCAAACTCAGAGCTGAAATCAACCAAGTAGAAACAAAAAGGACCATAGAAAGAATCAACAGAACCAAAAGTTGGTTCTTTGAGAAAATCAACAAGATAGATAAACCCTTAGCCAGACTAACGAGAGGACACAGAGAGTGCGTCCAAATTAACAAAATTAGAAATGAAAAGGGAGACATAACTACAGATTCAGAGGAAATTCAAAAAATCATCAGATCTTACTATAAAAGCCTATATTCAACAAAACTTGAAAATCTGCAGGAAATGGACAATTTCCTAGACAGATACCAGGTACCGAAGTTAAATCAGGAACAGATAAACCAGTTAAACAACTCCATAATTCCTAAGGAAATAGAAGCAGTCATTAAAGGTCTCCCAACCACAAACAGCCCAGGTCCAGAGGGGTTTAGTGCAGAATTCTATCAGACGTTCATAGAAGACCTCATACTAATATTATCCAAACTTGAAACAGATGGAGCACTACCGAATTCCTTTTATGAAGCCACAATTACTCTTATACCTAAACCACACAAGACCCAACAAAGAAAGAGAACTTCAGACCAATTTCCCTTATGAATATCGACGCAAAAATACTCAATAAAATTCTGGCAAACCGAATCCAAGAGCACATCAAAACAATCATCCACCTTGATTAAGTAGGCTTCATCCCAGGCACGCAGGGATGGTTTAATATACGGAAAACCATCAACGTGATCCATTATATAAACAAACTGAAAGAACAAAACCACATGATCATTTCATTAGATGCTGAGAAAGCATTTGACAAAATTCAACACCCCTTCATGATAAAAGTCCTGGAAAGAATAGGAATTCAAGGCCCATACCTAAACATAGTAAAAGCCGTATACAACAAACCAGTTGCTAACATTAAACTAAATGGAGAGAAACTTGAAGCAATCCCACTAAAATCAGGGACTAGACAAGGCTGCCCACTCTCTCCCTACTTATTCAATATAGTTCTTGAAGTTCTAGCCAGAGCAATCAGACAACAAAAGGAGGTCAAGGGGATACAGATCGGAAAATAAGAAGTCAAAATATCACTATTTGCAGATGATATGATAGTATATTTAAGTGATCCCAAAAGTTCCACCAGAGAACTACTAAAGCTGATAAACAACTTCAGCAAAGTGGCTGGGTATAAAATTAACTCAAATAAATCAGTAGCCTTCCTCTACACAAAAGAGAAAGAAGCCGAGAAAGAAATTAGGGAAACGACACCCTTCATAATAGACCCAAATAATATAAAGTACCTCGGTGTGACTTTAACCAAGCAAGTAAAAGATCTGTACAATAAGAACTTCAAGACTCTGAAGAAAGAAATTGAAGAAGACCTCAGAAGATGGAAAGATCTCCCATGCTCATGGATTGGCAGGATTAATATAGTAAAAATGGCCATTTTACCAAAAGCGATCTACAGATTCAATGCAATCCCCATCAAAATACCAATCCAATTCTTCAAAGAGTTAGACAGAACAATTTTCAAATTTATCTGGAGTAACAAAAAACCCAGGATAGCTAAAACTATCCTCAACAATAAAACGACTTCAGGGGGAATCACTATCCCTGAACTCAAGCAGTATTACAGAGCAATAGTGATAAAAACTGCATGGTATTGGTACAGAGACAGACAGATGGACCAATGGAACAGAATTGAAGACCCAGAAATGAACCCACACACCTATGGGCACTTGATTTTTGACAAAGGATCCAAAACCATCCAATGGAAAAAAGATAGCATTTTCAGCAAATGGTGCTGGTTCAACTGGAGGGCAACATGTAGAAGAATGCAGATCGATCCATGCTTATCACCCTGTACAAAGCTTAAGTCCAAGTGGATCAAGGATCTCCACATCAAACCAGACACACTCAAACTAATAGAAGAAAAACTAGGGAAGCATCTGGAACACATGGGCACTGGAAAAAATTTCCTGAACAAAACACCAATGGCTTATGCTCTAAGATCAAGAATCGACAAATGGGATCTCATAAAACTGCAAAGCTTCTGTAAGGCAAACGACACTGTGGTTAGGACAAATCGGCAACCAACAGATTGGGAAAAGATCTTTACCAACCCTACAACAGATAGAGGCCTTATATCCAAAATATACAAAGAACTCAAGAAGTTAGACCGCAGGGAAACAAATAACCCTATTAAAAAATGGGGTTCAGAGCTACACAAAGAATTCACAGCTGAGGAATGCCGAAGGGCTGAGAAACACCTAAAGAAATGTTCAACATCTTTAGTCATAAGGGAAATGCAAATCAAAACAACCCTGAGATTTCACCTCACACCAGTGCGATTGGCTAAGATCAAAAACTCAGGTGACAGCAGATGCTGGCGAGGTTGTGGAGAAAGAGGAACACTCCTCCATTGTTGGTGGGATTGCAGACTGGTAAAACCATTCTGGAAATCAGTCTGGAGGTTCCTCAGAAAATTGGACATTGAACTGCCTGAGGATCCAGCTATACCTCTCTTGGGCATATACCCAAAAGATGCCTCAACATATAAAAGAGACACGTGCTCCACTATGTTCATCGCAGCCTTATTTATAATAGCCAGAAAATGGAAAGAACCCAGATGCCCTTCAACAGAGGAATGGATACAGAAAATGTGGTACATCTACACAATGGAATATTACTCAGCTATCAAAAACAACGAGTTTATGAAATTCGTAGGCAAATGGTTGGAACTGGAAAATATCATCCTGAGTGAACTAACCCAATCACAGAAAGACATACATGGTATGCACTCATTGATAAGTGGCTATTAGCCCAAATGCTTGAATTACCCTAGATCCCTAGAACAAACGAAACTCAAGACGGATGATCAAAATGTGAATGCTTCACTCCTTCTTTAAATGAGGAAAAAGAATACCCTTGGCAGGGAAGGGAGAGGCAAAGATTAAAACAGAGACTGAAGGAACACCCATTCAGAGCCTGTCCCACATTTGGCCCATACATATACAGCCACCCAATTGGACTAGATGGATGAAGCAAAGAAGTGCAGACCGACAGGAGCCGGATGTAGATCGCTCCTGAGAGACACAGCCAGAATACAGCAAATACAGAGGCGAATGCCAGCAGCAAACCACTGAACTGAGAATAGGTCCCCTATTGAAGGAATCAGAGAAAGAACTGGAAGAGCTTGAAGGGGCTCGAGACCCCAAAAGTACAACAATGCCAAGCAACCAGAGCTTCCAGGGACTAAGCCACTACCTAAAGACTATACATGGACTGACCCTGGACTCTGACCCCATAGGTAGCAATGAATATCCTAGTAAGAGCACCAGTGGAAGGGGAAGCCCTGGGTCCTGCTAAGACTGAACCCCCAGTGAACTAGTCTATGGGGGGAGGGCGGCAATGGTGGGAGGGTTGGGAGGGGAACACCCATAAGGAAGGGGAGGGGGGAGGGGGATGTTTGCCCGGAAACCGGGAAAGGGAATAACACTCGAAATGTATATAAGAAATACTCAAGTTAATAATAAAAAAAAAAAAAAATGGGGTTCAGATCTAAACAAAGAATTCACAGCTGAGGAATGCCGAATGGCTGAGAAACACCTAAAGAAATGTTCAACATCTTTAGTCATAAGGGAAATGCAAATCAAAACAACCCTGAGATTTCACCTCACACCAGTGAGAATGGCTAAGATCAAAAACTCAGGTGACAGCAGATGCTGGCGAGGATGCAGAGAAAGAGGAACACTCCTCCATTGTTGGTGGGATTGCAGACTGGTACAACCATTCTGGAAAGCAGTCTGGAGGTTCCTAAGAAAACTGGACATTGAACTGCCTGAGGATCCAGCTATACCTCTCTTGGGCATATACCCAAAAGATGCCCCAACATATAAAAAAGACACGTGCTGCACTATGTTCATAGCAGCCTTATTTATAATAGCCAGAAGCTGGAAATAATCCAGATGCCCTTCAACAGAGGAATGGATACAGAAAATGTGGTACATCTACACAATGGAATATTACTCAGCTATCAAAAACAATGACTTTATGAAATTCGTAGGCAAATGATTGGAACTGGAAAGTATCATCCTGAGTGAAGTAATCCAATCATAGAAAAACACACATGGTATGCACTCATTGATAAGTGGCTATTAGCCCAAATGCTCGAATTACCCTATATGCACAGAACAGATGAAACTCAAGAAGGATGACCAAAATGCGAATGCTTCACTCTTTTTTAAAAAGTGGAACAAGAATACCCTTGGGAGGGTTTAGGGAGGCAAAGTTTAGAACAGAGGCAGAAGGAACACCCATTCAGAGCCTGCCCCACATGTGGCCCATACATATACAGCCACCAAACTAGATAAGATGGATGAAGCAAAGAAGTGCAGGCTGACAGGAGCCGGATGTAGATCTCTCCTGAGAGACACAGCCAGAATACAGCACATACAGAGGCAAATGCCAGCAGGAAACCACTGAACTGAGAACAGGACCCCCGTTGAAGGAATCAGAGAAAGAACTGGAAGAGCTTGAAGGGTCCGAGACCCCATATGAACAACAATGCCAAGCAATCAGAGCTTCCAGGGACTAAGCCACTACCTAAAGACTATACAAGGACTGACCCTGGACTCTGACCTCATAGGTAGCAGTGAATATCCTAGTAAGATCACCAGTGTATGGGGAAGCCCGGGTCCTGCTAAGACTGAACCCCCAGTGAATGTGATTGTTGGGGGGAGGGCGGCAATGGGGGGAGAATGAGGAGGGGAACACCTTAAAGAAGGGAAGGGGGAGGGGTTGGGGGATGTTGGCCTGGAAACCAGGAAAGGGAATAACACTCGAAGTGTAAATAAGAAATATTCAGGGCTGGAGAGATGGCTCAGCGGTTAAGAGCACCCGACTGCTCTTCCAGAGGTCATGAGTTCAAATCCCAGCAACCACATGGTGGCTCACAACCATCTGATCACAACCAAGAGATCCGATGCCCTCTTCTGGTGTATCTGAAGACAGCTACAGTGTACTTATATATAATAAATAAATAAATAAATCTTTAAAAAAAATAAGAAATATTCAAGTTAATAAAAAAAAAAACAAGGAACCAAATTTAAAAGGGGGGTACAAAGCTAAGCGAAGAACTTTCAACAGAGCATTGTCTAATGGTGGAGAAGCACTTAAGGAATTGTTCAACATCCTTAGTCATCAGGGAAATGCAAACCAAAATGATTCTGAGATTTCATATTATACCTGTCATAATGGCTAAGATCAAAAACTCAAGTGACAGCACATACAAGTGAGGATGTAGAACACTCCTCCATTGTTTGTGGGTGTCCAAACTTGTACAACCACTCTGGAAGATACTTTAATAGCTTCATATAAAATTGGGAACGTTCTACTCAGGACCAAGCTATAGAACTCCTGTCATACAGCACAAAGATGCTCCACCATACCACAGGACACTTATTCAACTATGTTCATAGTAGCTTGATTCATAATTGCCAGGAACTCAAAACAACCAAGATATCTCTCAGTCAAATAATGGATAAAAAATGTGATACATTTACACAATGGAACAGTACTCAACTATTAAATATGAGGGCATCATGAAATTTTCATGGAAATGGATGGAACTAGAAAATATCATCTTAAGTGAGGTATCCCATACCCAGAAAGACACACGTGGTATATACACACTTATAAGTAGTTATTAGTCATAAAGTACAGGATAACCACAACCCACAGACCCAAAGTTACATGGAGGGACCAAGGGAAGATGCTTGAATCTCACTCAGAAGGGAAAATTCAATAGACATCTGAAGTACAGGGAGGGAAAACTGGGTAGAAAAAAGTGAGAGAAACAGGGGTGAGGATCAGGAATAGGAGCAAGGGGAAGGCTGGGAGAGAGAACAGAAATCAGTGGTGGTGGGCATCTCTAGAATAGAGGATGCTTCAGGGAGCCTATGAGAATGACTAGTGGAGAAATATGGAGCCTAAAGAAGTCATCTACTGCAGCCATGCTGGACTTCCAATGAAAGCACAGGGACACGAAACCATCCACAAAAGATTCAGCCCAAAAATTGTCCTGCCTACTAATAAATTCAGGGATAAAAATCCAGAGAATGGCCAACTCATGGCTGGTCCAATTTGAGACTCACCCCATAGGAGAAAGTCAACCCCTGACACTATTAATGATCTCAGACAGGAACCTAGCACAACTGTCATCTGAGAGACTTCATCCAGCAGCAGATAGAAAGAGATGCAGAAAACCCACAGCCAAACATCAGGTAGAGCTTGGGAAGTCTTATAGAAGACTGAGGGTGGGGGAGATTAAGGAATCTGGAGGGATCAAGGACACTACAATAAGACCTACAGAGCAAACCAAACTGGGTCCCCGGGGGGTTACAGAGACGGAATCATCAACCAAAGGGCATGCGTGGATTGAAGCTAGAACCCCTACACAAATATAGCAGACGTGCAGCTTGCTCTTCATGTGGGTCCCCTACCAATTGGAGTAGGGGCTGTCTCTGCCTCTGTTGCCTGCCTTAGATCACGTTACCCTAGCTGGGCTGCCTATTCTGGCCTCAGTGGGAGAGGATGCACGTAGTCCTACTGTGACTTGATGTACCAGGGTGGGTTGGTACCCACGGAGGGCCTCCCCTTCTCTGAGCCAAAGGGGATGAGGGAATAGGGGTGGGCTTGTAAAGGTGGGAGTGGGAAGAAAGGAGGGTGGGAAGCACCCTCAGATCACAATCAGACTATATGTGAATACAAAGTAAACAAATAAATTTTAAAATAATGATTATTTAAGAGGTCACACTCCAGGCAAGGTTATAGCCCTGGCATTGGAGGAGTACCTGAAACCAGCTCATACTTTAAGTTCTCAGAGTATATCCTGTGCAGCTATGTGCTTAAGAAGATGCTTTGTTGTAAGAGTTAAATATTTCTAGATATAGAGAACACTAATTATGCCTGCCCATCTCTCTTTCTCTCTCTTCTCTCTCTGTCTCTGTCTCTCTCCATATGTGTGTGTGTGTGTGTGTGTGTGTGTGTGTGGATGTGTGTGTGTGTGTGTGTGTGTGTGTGTGTGTGTGTTGCAGAACTCAATAGACAGGAGACAATGTCCCCAAAGCTGCCCAGACAAGCCATCGATGGGAGAACCTTGGGCAGCTCTACGCACTGAGCTCATTCAGATCATGAATTTGTAGAATCGCCCCATGCCCATAACCCCAGCTTGCAAGTTGAATTCTGGATAAATCAAAAATCTCAGGCAAAAAGTGTTGGCTCCTTCCTCGTGACTTATGAGAGAGTGCAGAGCCTGCAGCCACTGCTTCTGAGCGACAGCTCCCTAAAGCAGCCATGCTGGGCTCTATTTTCAACTGTCTGTCAGGGTAACTAATCATGCTCCTGGCTCTCTTCTCCACCTCATTTTCAAGTGCCTTCTTTTTTTCTGTAATTCATAAATCCTCACTTTCATGTGAGGCTTCTCTCTGATACTTTATCAAATGCCTTTTGAAAGCCTCTTCAGAAAATATAACCCATGTCCTGGACTCCTTTCTTTCAGCTGTTTCTTCAGTGATGGAATCAATTCGAGGGGGCCAGAAATTCTCAGATACACGTTGTCTCACTCTGAGGATCTCAAAGCTTATAAAATCAACTCTGTAATTTCCCTTCATGATGGGCTTTTCAGGAAAGAAACAGATAAATTCGGCATTCCCCCTACAGTGTGAACCTCAGTTTCTCGAAACTTTGTCGTAAGTCTTTCTGTGCTACAAGTAGTTTAGAATCATGCATTATCCACATAATTAATGCAGTAAGCCATGAAAAGAACACTACAGCCAGGCTTTGTAACTTGAGTTTGTATTCCCAGCCATTACTACAAGGCTGAGATAGAAGGAGCACAAGTTCAAGGTCTACCTAGTCTGTAGAGAACATTCGAGGCTGAGTTGAGTAACTTAGCAAGACCTTTTCTCTAAAGAAAATAATTTAAAGGATATAGGACTATAGCTTAATGGTACAGTCCTTCTCTAGGATGCGCAAGATTCTCGGATGAATCCCAAGACCGCAATCAAGGAAAAGGAAGGGGTTGTGGAAGCATAGCTTCATTAGAAGAGCACTTAACTAGTCTGCAGTGTCCGGGGGTTAATCTCCAGAACGGCACAAACAAGATGTGGTGGCACATGGAGACAGGAAATTCTGAAGTTCAAGACCAGCCTTGACAAATAGCAATAACAAATTTGATGCCAGCTTGGGCTACATGAGTGCTGTCTCATAAAACAGTAGAGAAGAAAAGGAGGAGGAGGATAAGGAGGAGGAAGAGGAAGAGGAGGTGACAAAGATGGAAAAAGGGAGGGAGGGAAGAAGAGAAAAGAAAAGAAAAGAAAAGAAAAGAAAAGAAAAGAAAAGAAAAGAAAGGAAATCAGTGTGTTTGTTTCAAAGCCCTTCCTGAAAGGACTTTCCCCATCTCCCATGAGGTTTCTCTTGGACAATCTGTCACCTACAGACTTCAGTGTAGCCTGCTCCATTCTTTCCTCCTAGCTTCCAGTCATGCCATTCACAGGTGCAATTGGGAATTTAAATTTTAGAGCTGCCCAATGATATGAATGGAGAGGTCTAGGTGGTTTTGAAAATAAAGAACAACAGTTGGAGCCCTCTTGATTCAGAGAATCCTGGAATCACTGATGTGCTAGTTGTTAGTACTCACAAAGCTTGTGGAGTATTACACTATGCACTGGTGTAGGGTTGAAGTTCAAGAGTTACAAAGTCCCTATTGTCAATAAGCTCTGGTGACTTTCAACTCCACAGTAGGACTTAGTAATAAAAGCCCATCAATGGTCCAAAGGGCAAAGGATATGGACCTCTATACAGCTCAGAGGAGTGGCCAGCTACTGGAAGATGCTATGTGCTCTTTGCTGCAGAGGAGGACTGACTGTACTGGAAGATTCCAGGTACACCTTACCATAATGTAGAGGTCACATTTGAAAGATGCAGTTTGATCCTTGCTTCGGAGCTAGAAGAACATCAGGTGATCTATTCTGTAACTCGCCCACAATTAGGGATTGTTCCTGGCCTGTTTCTCTTGTCAAAGAGAAAGCACCATGCCTAGAAGATACAGGGTTTGCCTTGCCACCATTTAGGGACTGAGATTCCAGGCTCATCCTTACACAAACAGAAACCACACCGCACCACCACCACCAAAATGTAACCTGCTTGCCTAGAGGAAGGACCACGCTAGAAGATGCAGTCTGTTCCTTGATCACAAGTGTGATTAGAAAGTGTTGTAAGAGCTCTTACCTCTATTGCTCGGCATTGTTCTTGGTCACTTGGGATTTTGCACGGAAAATGTACAAGCTCTACCAGATCTTTGTCCCTAATTTCCTTTGCGTTAGAGTCACTAGATAAGATGAGAAACACGTCTGTGAATCTCAACATGAAGAGCCAGCTTGAGTTTAACTTAAATTGCTACACCTTTAAGAAGTACACAAGCAATGAATGATGGCCAGACACAGCACTCAGGAGGCTGAGGTATGAGAATGGCCATTATTTCAAGGGAAGTGTTGGCTACACAATGAGTTCTAGGCTACCTGGCTTTTCTTTTACACACAGTTATACACACACACACACACACACACACAGAGAGAGAGAGAGAGAGAGAGAGAGAGAGAGAGAGAGAGAGAGAGAGAGAGACTCACCTGCTGATGATGAAACACAATGCTTTTTTTTTTCTTAAGCTAGTTTTTAAAATAGCTTCTCCTTCAGCCTTGTATGAACTGAATGAGAGCATCTGACAAGAGCCCGATGATTCGGGGGCCAATTTTCTTTAAATACCTCAGCTGTAAGATATTGAACCCTTTTGATATTTGCAAGTTTCGGGACTCTGTCCTATGAAAAAGCTGCATAAATGAAGGATTTCTTACAAAGAAGCTGGGTCTAATATCTCCCTGATCATAGTTCCTCTGCGACTCTCAGTTCCAACTGATTGGGCCTTCTCGGCGAGATCACAGTCCCAGCGATGGCTATTCAAAGTGCCTCTGCATCGAGCTGTCTGCGCTGCTGTTATTAAAGCCCCATTGTTAGAGCTTTATAATTTAGCTGTAAAAATCAGTCTGAGCTAAATCTCAAGCTACCAGCTGAGGAGAACTTTTTTTAAAAGTCATTTAGACTGCATTTTTCAGACACTGGGGGATTTGGAACTCTGGGGGCTGGCAATAATAGAAAATAATACTTCATCCCGTCCCCATTTTCTGCTTAACCCAGTGTCTAGAAGAGAAAGGTTATATTGTCGAGAAGCATTTTTATTCTATGAAAAATATTTTCCATTTAAACCTCTCACTTTCTCTCTAGATGATAAATTAGTTACTTAGGACATTTAATGTGGATATCTGGAAATAAGTCAACACTGCCAGACTAATGGTCATGGGTTTCCCTTAGGAAAACAGCAGAAGCAGAGAGCAATTAAGTGTTTTCTAAAGGGTGGCCATGAAGCATATCCCAGTCCCCAAGGTGAGTCCCCTTCTCACCTTGAGGATGGGCTATCTGGAATAAAGACAGTTAAACACATTCCCAGAGGGTCCCTATGCTCAATGGAGCTGGTACCATGCATATTCTAGGTTAGCCTTCAATGTCATGGAGAACTTTAGTCAAACTGAAAACTTCGGTTCCACAAAGAAGAAGTAATTTAGCAAAGATGCTTGTCTACATCAAGGACATGTGTCTGGGAAATGTAGCCAAAGAACCTTGTCTGCTAGACCTTCGCCTCTGCTTGACTCAGGCATAGGACAACTTACAACACCCTTGGGTGCCTAATGTTTCAATCACAATTATATCTCCTTTTACTTACCAAGAAAAAAAATTAAAGCATAAGGGGGATGATATGTAGATGTTTGATTTTAAGATGACAACATTTAAGGAGAATTGATTGGGTTGACATGTCCCTAAGTGTGGCAAGGATGATGCAGGAAGCAGAAGGGAACGGGGGCTTGCAGAGATGACAGTCTAGCATGACAGAGCAAGCTCTGTGGAACTGAGGGACCAGAAAGCTCTGGGTTCAGGTCAGAGAAGAGAATCTGCCTTGTCTCCAGAGTATTCAACCTCAGCCATGATTAAGCTGTTGGTCAGACAGACCAGAGAAGTAGACAGTAAGGTCAGGCATGACCAACCGCACAGACAGCTCCCGAGAGAGTTGTCTCATCTTAAAGCATGACATAAAAGTGATACTTTCTAAGCACTTGCCTTGATCATATTGGTAGGAAACAATTCTCACTTATTAAGACCCAGATTTATGTGCAAAAACGAACCCATAAATAGAAAGAAAGAAAGAAAGAAAGAAAGAAAGAAAGAAAGAAAGAAAGGAAGGAAGGAAGGAAGGAAGGAAGAAAGGGAGAGAAAGAGAGAGAGGGGGAGAGAGAGAGAGAGAGAGAGAGAGAGAGAGAGAGAGAGAAAGGGAGAGAGAAAGGGAGGAAGAAAGAAAGAAAGGAAGGAAGAAAAGAAAAGAAGACAGAACTGTACACAGACTTACATCAAGGACAGCTAAACACATAAAAGAACACTAATCAGTCACACAAACCAAGGGAAACTGAAGTAAAAGGTAAAGAGTGACCAGAAAAGGAATGAACTCACTTCATAGTTTATTTTCCTACTTTTCATTTATACTTTCATCTGCTCAAGCATCCCAGACTCTATTCATCATATCTGGGATTGGAAGTTACAGCCCTTAATTATGATTTCTGTTTATAAGCCTTGACTATTTAAGGTAGCAGGACTTTCCATTAACAAGTAAATCCTGGCGTTTGCTGTGGTTTCTCTCAGACTTCTTTCCTCCCGTTAAAAACAAAGCTCTTACCTGTTAAAGATTTTTACACTCATAGTATGCATCCGTTTTCCCCATTATTACCAAAAGAAACTAGTTCATCTTCTATCCTATGTGGACTCCGATTATTCCTGCACCCCACTCTGCCAAGCTCTATTAGGCTAACCTTAAAATAACCTCATTGGTCAATCCAGTCAGCATCTCATCCCACTCTTGTCAGCCCAGTGCTGCCACCATCAGTACTGATGACCTAGGATAACTCCAAGGAATTCAGCAAAATGTTTCCATCTACCACAGGTACCACAAGTTCAGCCAGTCTCATGAAGTAACAATGTGCTGGTTGGTTGCCTCAACTCTTCTCTGTGTTGGTCCAGCCCCTCCACCCTGTGATCTTGTCTAGTAAATACACACACACATCATGCATGCAGGTACACACACTCACAATACACACGCACTCAAGCTCTCAAGCTCATGCTCATACAAATAACCATAATTAAATTTAGTGAATCAAAAGTCAAAAATCGAGAAATCAAAATAGAATGGGGGCTTGTTGGAGAAAAGAGGGGTTTTAGCAAGAAGAGAGGTGATGCAGGAGAGTTACGGGAGCAAAAATTGTCACAAATTGGGCATATGCCTATATGAAATTATCGAAGAATTAAAAACAAGGTAACAACTCACATGATGCTCCTTCTCTCTACCTTTACTGTTCCCTCAGTTCCCTTTCCCAGTCTCCTGCTATTCAGTCTTTCCAGCCTAGCTTCTATTCCCCTTCCTTCTCCAAGACCTTATGCCTCTCAATAAATTGTTTGTTTCCCTCAGGCCAGCCATGCTCTTGTTCTTTTCCGTATCCTGCTGTACTTGCTCCTTTCCTCCTCCACCCACCCCTCTGCAGGAGTATTTTATAAGATGATGCGAGAGGCCCTGAGGCTACCCCTTTGGGATGCCTGTTGTAACCAACCTGTGCTGACAAGGCATTTCCAATTCAGCTCCTTGTTCAACAAAGAAACATGAACCTGGCAACATGCCAGAGGCTTGATACCCTCTTTACACTGCTGTAAATTGCCAGCCTCACTCTCCTTGTTTCTATTCTCGTTCTCAGTTTGATTGCCTGTGTCTGAGTTGGAAAAGGCCTCTGAGGATACTCGGATTTTACTAAAGTCCACTGTCCAGTCCTATCCTATACTTGGGATGAATGTAGAAAATAATGAGCAAACATTACTCGCACGCTCTAAATCGACTCTAACGCTGATAAGACAACCTTCATGCATACTCATTACAGGGATAAAAATGCCTTTGCAATAATTAGCAAGTGTAACATTACCCTTGGAGACACCCTTCGGATTATAGTCTATAACAACGTCACCTCCAGGAACTTCGCAAAGCAAACACTATGGAATAAAGCACTTTTCCTGCTTCTAGAAGGGACCTCATATGTACAATAAGGACAAATTTAATAGATTATCAAGACAGGGATGATGATTAGCCAGTGATTTGGAATATTCTGTAAAAGTCCAATTTTCTTCATATAGATTTCAAAGAAAATGACTTTTAATGGGACCATTATTTCATCAAGGATCCCTCCACTTCATTCATTCTTACCCAAAGATGTTTTCTCTCCTGTGCCATCCCTGGTATTATGGACAGATTCATTTCAGTTTAGTCTGCACAGTCTACATTACAAAATCAATGGCTGTGTGTGTTTCTAATTCAATACCAACCCTTTGGAGGTTGATCAACAATCTTCCATCACAGACGAAACCAACTAATTACAACACAACATGTGGACCATCTTCTATTACTCTGAAATCCTCCAGTTGATCTAGCTCCTCTGGAAAAATTAATTTTAAGAACCTCTGTCATTGTAAGCAATAATTGAAGACTCTTTTGTGTAGATAATATTCCACAGAAAGTGTGTGAAGTAGGAAATGCAAGTCCCCTCTGTGTATCACACCTTCTACCCTGTTACGATTCAGGGTAGAGGAATCTACCCCCTAGTAAGAGAAGGCTGTCACTTGTTGGAGCCCTAGTCTTGAACTTCTGAGTAATAAGAGTTGTAGATCAAATAAATTGCTGTCCTGTATAAGTTATCTGGCTTAAAGTAGTCTAACATCAGAAAACACTCACTAACCATCAGATGTGGCCTGGTTAATGAGCATGGCTGCTGACAGTTTCAGCTATGAAAGCACAACCTGAGTAATGCAATCTCTGGCTTTCTAGCATACAGATGGCATTGCTCTTTCGTGTATGCTTGTCTGATTTGTCTCTTTCTATTGCATAATTGTCCCCGAATTTGATGGAAAAAAAATTCTGGAAAGGGGACTGAGGGCATGACTAGAGAAAGAAATAGCTTTGCTGTCTGTAAGAACAAACTGCTTTGGCCCTGGCCATTTAAGCAACCAACCCAGGCATAACAGGACAAAGGGTTCTGGAGGTGACATCTGACTGCCTTAATTGCTCTCTGGGAAATTTTAGCCAACTCATGATGATTAAGTTGTACCAGGGAATATTTGAGACAAGAAATGCTTTTGAGAAATCTGAAGTTTTAGTAGTTAAGAGAACTGAAGACCCCGAGGCAAGGGAACTACTGGGCCTGGGTCCCTAAGGACAAAGATGTTCACAGAAAATGCAAGGGACAAGATGGAGGAAAAATAACCAGGTTTGCTAGATTAGTGACTAATGGTGAGAGTCCCCGTAAGGGGAGATCTCTAGTAAAGAAAGCTTGATCCAGAAATATTATTGGGGAAAATCAAAAGATATATGTATAAAAAAGATAAAGAATGGACAGAAGAGTTTGGACCCCAGGAGGAGGCCATTGGACTAGTGAATTGACCTTCCCAGAAAGATTGGAACATACTGATTTGACCCTCTGGCACTGCCTGCCTAAGGAAATTAAGGTAGAGGTTCTAAGAGCTAGAATTTGGGCTTGTGACGGAGCCCTGGGGAAGCTGCAAGAGAAATTAATATTGCATATGACAAAGAGTCTGCAAAGTGTGGTAGAAATCAGTATTAGAAGAGCTCAATAAACTGGAAGGAGAACCTTTGCAAATTTAAGACAAGTTAAAATTGTTAACAGTACTCTGACCTGTTTAACCTTTAATCTTTCTGGTTTCAATCTAATGCTGTAACCACAAGTTTATGCCCAGGTGATCTGTGATTTGGAGGTTTTCCTGAGAGGTAAAAGTTAATGTATGACTTGGTTCAGCCGACACTGAACTATGTGATTTTGTGAGTGCATTGTGCTTTCTTATGACATAGTTACATGGTTTGGGTATTTTTTTTTGAAAAATAATGAGCTTTAGAAAATTAATAAAAAGCCTTTTGATTGTGGGTTATTGTGTAACAAGGTAGTGTGTCACCAATAAAAGACTGAGGTGGACTGAGAGAGAAGGGGGGGGACTTGAGAGAACCTGAGAAATAGAGAACCTGAGAGAGAGAAAACCTGAGGAAGGAAGGGAGGGGAGAGAGAAAGAGAGATCTATGACTCACTAAGAATCATTTTCTCACTGAATTTTTGTTTTTGTTTTTCCTTTTTTAGACCAGTATTATTTCATTTTGCCATATGTCCCTAGGCTATCTACTCTCTAGTTCTTGATCACCCAGGCAGCACTGGGTATGAATTCCATCTTGTGGAATTATTGGTTGGTTACTCATACAAGCTTAGTGTCACCATTACCCTGGAACATGGTGCAAGCAGAACACCATTGTAGATCAAATGATTTGTAGCTGGCTTGGTGTCTCCATTTCCCTTTTGGTAGAGTACAGAATATCTTCCTGTACCAAAGATGCTAGAAGGGTCTATGTAGGCACCAGCTCTATATCTCCACATTCACCAAGTTGTTTGGGTGTTGTCTTCAGCGATAGGGCCTTCCTGTCAGTTTGCAGGGAACAACCTCGAGTTTCGGCAACAGCCTGGGTTGTTTAAGGGTTCCCATGGGACTCCTTTAGCCAAAACCTCAATTACATATAACTCAATCCAGAGACTGCGAGCTTCATTTGGTGACAAGAGATGGCCGGTTAGAACACTGTCTCCCTCATTGTTTAATAATTTCGCTTAAATTGCTTTCATATATGTGTATGAAAAGCTTTCAGGAGGGTTGTACTATATTAGATTTCCCCTCAAACTGCCCTTAATTTTAGCTGATAATCCCCAAATATCCTCTTCATCTTTCCCTCCCAGTTTGGTCCTTCATTTCTATAGCAACTCCATGCATCCATAATTATCTATTCTATTTCCCTTTTCTCATAAGAGCTATCTGCCTCCTCTAGTCCCTTACTCTTTTCCTAGTCTTTGTGATTCTGCAGCAGATGGTAGCTTGGTTATCATTGACTTAACAGCTCATGTCCCACACAGAGGCAAATGCATGATGTATTTGTCTTTCTGGGATACCTCACTCAGAATTTTTTTTCTGGTTCCATCTATTTAGTATGCCTCTCTTAATGAGCTTATAAAATTTTCACCAACCTTTATGCACACTAGTTGCCCTCCATGGGCTCACTCAACCCTTGCCTGTGTCCAAAAGAAGACCAGACAACATTTTTCCATTTTGACTTTTGTTAAAGAAATGCCCGTCCTCTCTCACCTCATCACAACCCTCATTCTGTGTCTATATTAAATCTCACATCCCGATTTCTAACTCTATTCAGAACTCAAAGGAAACTTGCCTTGCTTTCATTTTGACCTCATTTGTAATTTTTGATTCACATCAGACTGAATAATAGCATCAAAGATGCCCTCGTACTAATCCCTGGCACATGAGAAGATGCTTTTCTTGCATGGAAAAGAATTTTGCAGCTGCAGTTGAATGTCATTGAGTTGGGAACATGACCTTAGATTTCCACAGTGACTTGATCCCATCTGTAATTTAAAAGTTGTAGTAGAGATATTCCTTGGGTTCAGCAAAACCAAACTAATGAGAATTGAATTCTAAATATCAGGAAGAGCAAAATGAATATCTAAGAAAATAGCAAATGTGAGTGTGTGGTGAAGGAAATAGGACACGATGTGATTAGCACAAAAGGAGGTGAATCACAGAGAAACTGAATATGTCACTTACTGGAACTGACACCTGTGGAAATGAGGGAAAAGGCATTGCAATCGGTAGTGCCTAAAGGTTTTCTTTACTTGATGCCTGCCCCCACCCCAAATAACCTAATCTATTCTACAGTGTCCAAAAGAGATCTATGGAAACTTGAAAGACTATATGTACAGAAGTTACTTGAGTCCTGAGAGAGAGCAGCTTTATATAAATCCTGGGCTTTATTGCACGTCAGAGAAAGCATAGCCTGTTTGACAAATGAAGACTGAAAAGTGAAAAAGAGTGTTTTTGTCCCAGCCCTGGTGACAGTGATCTCTGTCCTGCTGATAGACTGAAAGGGACTTAGCACAAGTGACCCTGCACACCAAAACCATGCATGTCCCCGTGGAAGCCTGGATATCTGGTCTAGCCACTTGAGACCAGACATTCTGAAAAGTTCTGCTCCTTGCTCTGTTTTTAATCAGTGTCCCCAATTTGTCCCTGGCACAGCCCCAATTATCATATGTATTTCTGACTGCCAGCCACGGCTGCCACAAAGTCCCAACTGTAGCCTTCGAGTCCTGGAGCTGGCTTCTGATCTGGATTCTGTGTGTTTGGTACTCCTGTTTCATATGATAAACTGTCAGTTTCTCCCTGAGTATAGAGCCTAAGAGATGATAAAAATCGGCCAAGAGAACACTTTATCTTTCCTGAACAGATGGGGCGAAGAAAAGCTTTG
Source organism: Rattus norvegicus (assembly GCF_021556685.1). Lineage (NCBI taxonomy): Eukaryota > Metazoa > Chordata > Mammalia > Rodentia > Muridae > Rattus > Rattus norvegicus. Next base: position 70,366,912 of record NC_141550.1, read on the forward strand.
TCAATTTCCCTGGCATGGTTTAATCAGATGTCTTTGAGTGTGTTGGGGAGAATAAAGTCTGCTTAATAAACATGTCTTGGTTTAAAAAAAAACTCTTTGTAATAGCTCAATGTTTGTTTCCTTTTCTTCCCCTCCATTTTTTTTTTATCCATGCCTTTGAAAGATACCATTTGAAGCAGGATGGCTGAACTTTCCCTGCGCAGCGTGCACACACAGATGAGAAGAGAAGCTGCTATTGTGAACAGCTCTTCTTTTTGGCCTGTGAGATAAGGCTCTGCAGAAAGCCGCCAAACTGCCCTGAAACTTAAGAAGACATGCAACCCAGAAGCGCCTGGCGCTAGGCTTTCAGACGTGCTCTTATATTATTTATATTAAGACTCAAAAATGTAAAAAAGATCTCCCGTATATGGGAGGAAATAGGGGCAATAGACACCGTGAACAAACAGCATGAGAGAAGACAGACACAGGCTTCTTCTGAGAGAGCTCTGGCAAGTGGAGATTTTTTTAAGCCCAGAAAAATGATCATTTGTACAGTTTGCTTTCATTGTCTTTCAAAAACTGTCATTCCAAGTCTTTTAAAAAGACCAATCCTGGAACTGTCTGGAAAGTTATAAGTAGAATGGGCTGAGATTGATTCTCATCAACCATTCAAAAGAGAAAAGTATGTGTCCTTCCAAACCAGAATCTAACTAAGTATTCACAAGAAAATATAAATAAAGACTACTGTCCATCTGAGTTGGCCACCCATGACTCATATGCCACTCAAGAGTTTCTGAAGACACTTAGATAACTATTGCTTGGGCCAGTGAGAAAGATAAACGGGTAAAGATGCTGGCTACCATCCCTGATATCCTGAGTTCGCTGTGCATGGTGAAAGGAAAGAAGCTACTGCTCTGACTTCCATATTTCTCTCTCTCTCTCTCTCTCTCTCTCTCTCTCTCTCTCTCTCTCTCTCTCTCTCTCTCACACACACACACACACACACACACACACACACACACTAATAAATTGTAATTTAAAAGTCAAACATTTCTTGCAAAGACAATTGTTGTTTTTAACAAAAATCTCAACCATTCAATTTTACCAATAAAGGCTTGGGAGCCAGATGCTGAGGTGAAAGCCTGTTAGCTCAAAGAGACAGAGAAAGCCGTCAGCTGACCTTCCTCCACAGCTGTCCCAAGAGGAAAATTGAAGTTCTCCTTCTCCAAACTGTCTCAAACATCCTCAAACCGAATATCCCTCCTATTTCCTGTGTGTCTCTCTATCCATCCTGTGACTTCCTCCCACTCTCTATTTTTTCCTATATTCACTCCCTGGCAAACTGGTTGCTTACTTCACCTCTTGTTGACACCTACCACATTAACAACTCTGGTCATCCTGTTTACAATGAGCAGAAAACTCTTGGATCAAAGGCGTATGCTAGGGATGAAGCACGTCACAACTAGAAACAAGTTTTTCCAGGAAACAACACAATCTTGGGGTTCACATTATGATCAAATATTCTGTAACAGACAGTGTCACCCCACCAAGTGTCTGTCTAAATATGGGACAATGTAGAAGAAGCCAAGGTATTTATCCTGGTAACTGGGACCCTAGATGGTTCTTTGAAAGATCTTGTCCAATCCATTGTGTCTAAAACAGGTACAATCCCAGTAAATTGGATGTTTTTAAAGCCTCACACAAATGGCCTGATGGGTATTAACTTTATCTGAACATGGATGGGGCATGTTTGTAATATGTTCCTCCTCAAAGTTCTCCTCTACTTTCCAAAGACTCTCTTTACTCAAGAATCCAAAATAATTTCCAAGTAACCCAACTCAAATGGTCTGGATAACTCACTTCCACATTTTTCTTTGATTTATATAATACCTTTTGACATATTTTATATCGATTCACAAATCACATTCTAAAACAACATTCCTTGGGATGTGACAACTTTATGAGGCGCTATCCTGAACCAAAATGACTCAAAACACTGAGTACGTGAAATTAATCGACCTTACCCATCTTCTTAGAACATCATTTCTGTGAATCCTGATTTGGGATAATTGAAGCTGATGATAATTTATTTGCATTGATAAGGATCAGCTACTAGAAAACTTAACTTGTGTTCATGCACACTAATTTTAAAGTATGAGTGGATTTCAATATACAGTACAGAATCCTGGAACACTGGCAATGATGCACTAAAGACCTGAATGTCTGACCTCACACCACTTTCCTTGTCCCTCTGCCTTTTGGAGGCTCTGAGAGTGGATTCCCCTCCTCTCAGTTTCCCTTAGAACATACATATAATGAACATGATAGTTTCCCAGGAGCCTTATATAAAAGGTTTGGATGGGGAATTTCAATAGATCTTTCTGATGAAAATCAATGTTTAGAACCGTGTCTCATCTCTGTGTTGTGCATGAAGGGATGCTACTGAGTTATCAAGTGTCTTACACCCCTAGAGTACCAGGAAAGCACAGAAGAGAGGGTTATAAACTTAGAGCTAGAGATCTTCCTAGGACCAGAACTCAGTCCTTTTCCTAGTCTCTGATACTTCATTCACATGTCTAGTTCCTGGCCTCAGCTATTTGTTTCCTTCAGCCAAACACATCCCCAAGAGAATGGGAATAATGCCATCCTCAAGACCATGCCTGCTCATGTTGATAACAGAGTTACCTACCTAATGCTACCAGTGTTCTTCATTCACTTCTTAGTCATTTGGTGTAAGAATAGTGACCAGAGACAGCACCTGGCCAGTGAATTGTCTCTCAAAATATTCTTTACAGAACAAACTCCCTTAGACAACATTGAAAAAAGGAGCAGCAAACTTCCTGTGCTGGTCATATTTCTGTTACAGAAACACTTGAGACATATTGATTTACAGTTTCAGGGGATTCAGCCCATGATCATTAGGTCTTCTTATTGCTGGGTCCGTGACAAGACAGCAGCATATCATAGTGACAGCATATGATAGAAAAATCTTCTCTACCCATGACAATTGAAAACAAAACTTAAAAAAATATGGAAAAGTCTTTTTTGCTTTTTGCAAGAATCCCAATATCCCTTTTGAGAATACAATCTCAATGACCATACTTCGTTAGATTAGACAGAACCTACTGAAAATTCATTGTCTCCCAAGAACAGTCTTCTGAAGACCAAGCCTCCAGGAGACATTCACATTTTAAGCTGTGACACTCCCCAATCCCTTACCATGTACTCTAAATTTCATAATTTCTGTCAATACTTACCTAAGTAAACTTGTATTTGTTTATATACCTTTTATGTGTGTGTGTATCAACTAGAATATTAGTCTATAAATAGATATGTGTATGATGAAATATGTTTCCTCTTCTCAATTTCATTTATTCTCATTAAATTATAGGATTAGTATCCCTCCAGTTTTTTTCTTACTCATTCTTTTAAGGTCTGCGCTAAGATGCCTTTAAATCCTCACCCCTGGTAGACAGAGAGCCATGTAGCCTCCCAGGTATCTTACAATAATAACTTGATGCCTCTGGTTGGGGAGCTCCATTCTGCAGAACCAGGGTACTCTGTTTAGAAAACAGAAGCTAATCTAGGTATTTCGAGGGGGTAATTTAGTGACAGCATTGGCTGTGTGAATGGAGAAGAAACTGAGAAAGTAGCCAGTAATGAAATAGTACAGATGTTACCAAATCTCTCAATTTCACCACCCTAGGTACGAAAAGGGAACGAAATCAGGCAAATGGTGCCAGACACCAGGAGGGTAAACTTCAGGGAAACTGCACATTGGGTGACTGCAGATCATTATTTAAGGCTGTAAGAAAACACTGACCAGAGCAAAGATGAGAGAGAAGAAAGCCTATTTAAATGCCCAAAAGTTCAACACCAAAGGCTCCAGGCAAACAGAGTCATCTGTGACTTCAAAGCAAGATAGATACCAGCAAATGAGTCTGAGACCAAACCAGGTGAAGAAGCTGTAGGGCAGGGAGAAGCTAACGTCTCAGTTATCACAAACATGGAAGGAGGAAGAAGGCCAAAGAGTGAGCATAAAGTGAAGAAAGAAGAGAGAATTCATAGAAGAAAATTTTCTACCACCCATGTGATGTGAAATTAGTAATTATGAAAAATACTCAAACAACTTCTTTTAGGTTTCTTGTGACAGTCCCTTGAGCCCAATGTTTCTTGTGGAAATGAAATAAGCTTAGGAATGCCCTTGCCACACGTGGGAGAACATTCTGAATGTAAGCTGGTTCCTGCACAGTCGCACTGGCAGCAGCCGGCAAACTCTCTTTGTCAAGGAAAGCATAGCTCTTATTGAGGAGTGTAGACTAGACATTATATTTAAAAAAAGAAAAGAAAAAGAGCAACCTTCCTAGAGTCCCAACAGCAGAAATCATCATGGTCAAGAAGAGTATTGGATAAGAAATGTTAAACAAGGAGAATAAATATACTTTAAAGAAGAAAAATACCTACTAGCAAAGTCTCTCCATGTATTTGTTTGTTTTGCTTTTGGACTTGAAAAAAAATCCCTTACTTTCATCTATTTGATAAAAGAACAAACAAACAAAAAAACAAACCTCTAAAGAAGAAGTAAACATGAGCCATGAGAAATTATTTTACAGTCATGCCCAAATTCCTTCTTGGAAAGATATCTGCAAATCACATGAAATAAAAGAAAATGTGAATTACTTTAGGGAAAAATATATTTCAACAAGATGGGCATAATATTTAAAATTTCTAGAACCTCAATCTATGACGATAGTTTCATTCATTCTGTACTAACAAGCACAAGTTACCAGTATGCTTATATTATAGAAAGAAGATGGGGTCTGGTTTCACTCAAGAATGAAATGAAATTTCAGTCTGGTAGTAAACAGTTTAGCTATTTGTTTATTATCTTCTTGTCTGCATTATTTTTAAGGAACAAGTTAAATAAATAAGAAAGTATATATCTCACTGAAAATGAAGGTAGCAGTGTTCACACAAAGTACTATACTATACTGTAGACTATCTATTCCCATGTCAAGCTATCAGATTTAGTCTTATAGAGATGGTGATTTGGGAAGCAAGAAATAATCCATTACATCTCATTTTTTGTGCTCTCTTGCTGTCCACTAGGAGTACCAAACTAGCTACCCCTAGAAGCAGTGGAGAAGCAGGTTGTAACTACTGATGTTCTAAGTTAACAGAGAAAGTTAAGTTTAGGCAAGAAACAACACACTGTTCCCCCAATTCCCTGCTTAAATACAAGCCTCTTCTTCCCGTGGTTCTTCATGTATGTTAAGAGGCTAAGCCGATGAGTTATCATGGTTATGAATGACTGACAAGAAAGTCAACCTACCAAACCAGATCATAAATGATGGAAGCCACATAGTTTATACAGAAGTCTGACTTAGGTCCTTCTTACAGTCATGGAAGCTACTCTCTAGCTCTTCTCTACTGTCCAGCTCTTCTCTACTGTCCAGCTCTTCTCTACTGTCCAGCTCTTCTCTATTCTCCAGCTCTTCTCTACTGTCCAGCTCTTCTCTACTCTCCAGCTCTTCTCTACTCTCCAGCTCTTCTCTACTCTCCAGCTCTTCTCTACTCTCCAGCTCTTCTCTACTCTCCAGCTCTTTTCAGACCCTGTTGCTTTTATCCCTCAGTCACTGAAATCTCCTAAAGCCAGGCTTCCTCCCAACCCATCTCACCCTTCTTTCAATGAATTCACATTTAATGCCGACAACTGGTATCACTCCTGAGATGAAACAGTTTAGCAGAGAGCCATGTTGCCTACCTTGTGGCTTGTTGATGTTTCTTTGTTGCCAATTTCCAACTTGCTCAGTAAATAGCCCTCTTGTCATCATTCAGTTTAATGCTATAAGCTTTCCTTGACCACCTGACTAGAATATGGATTTCCTGGGGCCAATGTCCACTGGTGCTGATTTATTTATTTAATAAGTCAATGTACGGTGTCTGACTGAATCAGGCATCAACTCATAACATAAACACCACAAAGGCAGGACAATAATAAGGTCATGGATACCTAATACACCTTGTAGGGATAACAGAAATACAGTAAGGACTTGTTGGCTTATTGAAGCCTAGAATGTGTGGATTCTGCTTTCCTCAATAGGAAAATTTTGTCTGAAATAGGAATGTGCATCACCTTTTCTATTAAATGATAAGAAGTTATTCATTTTTAAACAAAAGTGACTTTGTATTTTAAGTGATCGTAGCTAATATTCTAATGAGCTTCTCTGTGCTCTCAAAAGGAAGGGAACACAGCCAAACAATTTTATCCTCCTTGTGTTGTTTTAGTTCACTTTTTAAAGTATTGAATGTTATTTTAATGTTGCATTTATGTTATTTTGTTATGCAAATAAGTGCAAAATTTTAGTAGTTGTGGTTATGTGGGCATTCAAAACTCTATTAATTAAATACTCAAGAATATTCCAAACTGTATTTATTAATTTGACTTATCAGAGGGAGCATATATTCACTTCAGTGGGCTCACTTATGAACAAAACTCCCATGTATTTCATGACTAAAGTAAATATAATAAGCTTAACTTATAAATTCAATGGTTCTCATGCTCCCATAAACATCCCAGTCCCATGAACAAGTGCTACTAGGTGATCTTATGTCAATCAACTTAAAATAACAAGTCTAATTTAACTTTGCAAATGCACATTTTAATTTAGAACCGTGAGTTTAATCCCTTGGATGTTCTGCATGTCGGTTTCTTTTAAATGTTATAATTGCTCAGAAGCTGAAATATAAACAAAATTTTTCTAACAACCAAAAAGGTATTGCTACTATGGCAGTGTTTTAAATGTACTCTCTTCTTAATTCTAAACCTTCTCAGTGAATGGAAAGATTATATCTACCCAAGCAGAGAAAGTCACCTAGTGAAGCAGCAGAATCCCAAACATCTGGTACCAAATGGGTGGGATCTTTCCCTCACATTAACCAACCTCCCACATCTCTGGAAACAGTTGAATATCCCGTACTTACAATGAAAATTAAGGCAGACTTTGCAAGTTAGGTTTTTAGCTCACAATCTGCCCCCCACTTCAGGTACCAGTCTCAAAAACAGGAATTCACAGAGTTCTAAACAATCCAATTCATGGGTTCTCAGGAAAAACCCACTCAAGGCCAGGTACTGGCCCGAAGCCAGAATGAAGAGAAAATTTCTGTTTAGTCATACTAGTTTATTACAAAAAGAATGTTATAAATGGCTTGGGAGATGGGGAAGAAAGTGCTTGTTGTGAAAGTATAAAAATCTAAGTTTAATCCACAGAAAGCACACACACACAAACACACACACACACACACACACACACACACACACACACACACACAAATCTGGATGTGGCAGCACATGCTTGTAATACCAGTGGAGAGAGAACAGGCTGGCTCTCAGCTCAGCCAGCTTGGATGAATTGGTGAATTCTGGGCCAGTGAGAGACCCTTTCTCAAAAACTTGATGTACATGTGGTTTCCTCCTAAGGAAAACCTGAGGTTATCCTCTAGACTCCACAGGCATACACACACGCGCACACACACACACACACACACACACACACACACACACCTTCATACATACAAACATGAGATCCAAGTACTGGACCTTTGTCTCTGAAGAGTTGGGGTGTTTCGTCCTTATTTCCAAAACATCAATGTATTCACAATCCCAAAAGCTTACCTGTTATTAAAGGATCGTAGGACCCTTCCTTGTACTAATAGTTGCAATTGACTGAACCATTTACTGTTGGCAGTTAACTCCCAATCCAGATCCTCTTCCCTCTTCGGGGACAAAGGTTGGGCTAAGTCCCCAACACTGTTACCGTGCCTTGATGTTTCTGCAGTATATTCGCATCTAGAAGTCATGTAAGAACCTCCTGGGCCCCCAGTCATTTCCCAGTCATACAAAGGTCACACTACTCATCCCTTGAGATTCCCAGGGTCTTAGAAGCTCTGACACAAGCAACTGGCCAGAGATCAAATATCATAACTCCATTCTGGAAATAAAATGAGTTTCTGGGGGGCTCCGTGCCAGAAACCAGATAAAGAGCAAACGTATCTTTTGCTTCTATCACAGTATCGCGGGCTCTTTATCGGCCAGCAGTTTGGAGTGGAAATGCTGACATCTCTAGAGATTTTTCCTGCAACCTGATTGTCACTGTGAGCCAAAAAGAAAAAAAAGAAGATACAGAACACTTGCTGTACCAAAAGCTCTTGAACCAGACCCTCAAACAGGGTGATTTGATAGTCCTTTCTTCTTTAAGGCTCAGTTGCTTCTGACCCAATTCTTCTAAAACTCTTTCAACACCATTGCCTTGCCTAGGTGTGTGCAATGCCGTGAACCTTGCAGGGGTGCAAGCTGTGATTCACTGAACTCAACCAACCTATTTTAGAGATCAGTTGTGAGGAGTCTACTCCTAGATATTCTTTTCCCAGGTTTCTTTAATGATTAAAAAAAGTGTTATTTCAGGATTTTCTTTTCTTTCAGGATAATATAAGTGGCACAAAAAATTGAGTCACACAGCTAAACATGACTCTCACCTGCCTGGTCTTGATAGTCCCCAGAAGAAAAGGAAAGGATGTGTTGTCTCCATCCCCAAGTGGCTTCTCTACTTAGAGCTAATTAATTTCAAGACAGAAAACAGTCTTTCCTTATCTACAAAGAAATCTTTCACAGCCAAACACTGAATAACCTCTTCAGAACTCTCTGTGGAGGGTCGTTGGGAGCACTCAGTGACTTTCAAAACTTCCCTAGTGTGACTTTATTTTCAGTTTCTCAAACAAGCAGAAGCTCATTCTTCAAGAAGCTTGCATGCAGGGGAGGAGGAAATGACCCACTGAACAGAGTGCTTACTGCACAAGCGTGAGACCCTTTGTAAAGACACTGTAATGCACATGTGTATCGTAGGACATAGGGCAGGGACAAAGGGGAGTCTCAGGGGATCATTGGCCAACACAACTGGTTGAAGTACTGAGCTCTAACTTCAGTGAGAGACCCTATGTCAAACCAAAATAAAGATAGAAAGTGATTGAAGACACCTAATATCTACTGCAGGCTTTTATGCACAGGCAAGTATACACACACACACACACACACACACACACACACACACACACACTTCTAAAACTTTTTATGCTCACATTTTGGAAGAATATCCATCCATAAGGGGTGGGGTTGTAGACTTGTAATTGCAGCACTCTGGAGCCTGAAGAAAGAAGGAGTTGCAGTTAGAGTGCAGCTTGGGACTACAAGTCTGGGTAGTCAGAATCCTGGTTATGTTCCTGATAGCTTTCTCCTCTTCAATCTGATATGTGCTCTGAATAGTTTATATATGAAGGAGGGGAAGGATAAAAGAAGAGAGGGGAAGGGGAGTAAGACAAGAAGGAAGAGGAGGAGGAGGAGAAGGAGGGGAGGGGGAAGAGGAGGAGAAGGAGGAGGAGGAAGAAGAGGAGGAGAAGGAGGAAGAGGAGGAGGAGAAGGAGGAGGAGGAGGAGGAGGAGGAAAATGATGACCATAGGGTCGCAATTCCAAATCAAATCTTGACTCTGATCTTACTTTGAAATGTCACTTGACCATTTGGAGCCTCCATTTCTTCATCTGTAACACACAGGTTTGAATTTAAATGGGCCCAAAGGTTTCTTCTTCCAGTCAGAAGGTTGTCCAGGGGTGGGGGGGAGGAGAGAGAGAGAGAGAGAGAGAGAGAATTCAGCAGCAATTATTTTTATCATGGCGTTGTAAGTGCAATTCAGAGGAGGTTAGACTTTTTCCTTCCAAATCATTTACTTTGCTGTAGCGGTTTTTCCACAAACTGACCTGAACTTCCAGAGATAAGGAAAAATGTGAACTTTCACGTGACCAAAATGGAATATCGAAGTGGGAAATATGCTGTGAAATTTATGCTGAGATGTCTCTCCTGATGGAAAATGTGTACCGTTCCCCTTATCCTCCAGAAACCATTTAAGGTCAGACAATAGCATAGAGATGAGGGTGTTTTCAGAAGGATACACTTCTTCATTTCCCGGGCCTGCTTATACAACCAGAGGCTTCAGACATGCATGAGCAATGCCAACAGTTACCTGTTACCACGAGGCACACTTACAGCATAACTATCACCCTGTAGATTCCTGGGAGAAACAAACATACGTTTGCCAACAACAATTGCGAGCACATTCAGCTGAATAGCATCCCAAGCATATAGAATACAGTCCTATAGCTTGAAGAGCACTTTTGATATATCCAAGATGAAGCTTCTAAGGCTACTGAGGTAGTTCAGTTGGTGGAGAACCGTCTAGAGTGTAGGAAGCCCTGAGTTCCATCTCCAGCATAATCTTAAATTATAATCCTAGAATTTGAGAGAAAGAAGCAGAAGAATCGCAAGTTTAGCGATATCCTCAGCTACATCATGAGTTTGAGGACATCTGGAGCAACAAGAATCCCTGCCCTAAAAAGAAAACCTAACATAAAAAATAGGGAAAACTGAGCCTAGAGAGGTGGAATTAATCATCTAGATGCAAAGCTAGGAATTGATACACTGAAGATATGAACCCAAAAAGGATGCACTTAGTCCTGCAGTGACTTGATGTGAAGTGGGTGGGTGGGTGGGGATGATACTCAGAGGGGGACTCCCCCCTTCTCAAAGTAGAACAAAGGAGAAGGGGAAGAATTGGGGGAGGAGTTGCACAAGGGGGTACAGGGAGAAGAGGATATGCGTGAGGGGTATTGGGATGGAAACTGAGTAAATAATTTTTTAAATTTATGTATTTACATCTCAAATATTGCTCTTTTCCTCGTCCCCGTCACAGGGTTCTTCCCCCCTCCCCTTCACCTTTGAAAGGATGCCCCTCCTGGCATCCATCCCCTCACCCTGGTACACTGCAAGATTAAGCCCATCCTCTCCCACTGAGGGCAGACAACGTAGCCCTCAACTGCATGTGTATCAGCGCCCTCAGACTAGCCCATGTATGCTCTTTGGTTGGTGGTTAAGTCCCTGGGAGTTACCAGGCGTCCTGGCACTGTTGTCTTCCTGTGGTAATGCCATTGACTTGGGGCCTTCAATTTTCCCCCCAACTCTTCCTTATTCGTCCCTGACTTCCATCCAATGGTCAGCTGTGGGTATCTGCATCCGTCTCAGTCAGCTGCTGGGTAGAGACTCTCAGAGGACAGCCATGCTAGGCTCCTCTCTGCAAGCATAACATAGTGTCAATAATAGTGGCAGGGATTGGTGCCTGTCCGTGGGGTGGGTCTCAAATTGGGCTTGTCACTGGTCAGCCATTCATTTAGTCTCTGCTCCATTTTTGTCCCTGCATTTCTTTTAGACAGGACCAATTTGGGGTCAAAAGTTTTGTAGGCAGATTGGTGTCCAATCCCTCCACTAGGGGTCCTGTTTGGCTACTGGAAGTGATCTTTTCAGGTTCCACAGCCCCTGTCCTGAACAGAACACCAATGGCTCAAGCTCTAAGATCAACAATTGATAAATGTGACCTCAAGAAGCTGAAAAGTTTCAATAAGGCAAAGGACCAATTGGGAAAAGATCTTCACCAACCCTACATCTGACAAAGGACTGATATTCAAAGTATATTTAAAAAACTCAAAAAGTTAGATTCAAAGAAAAAAACAAATAACCCAATTAAAAGTATGGTATAGAACTTCTTGGGGAATCACCATCCCTGATCTCAAGCTGTAATACAGAGCAATAGTGATAAAAACTGTATGGTATTGGTACAGAGACAGGCAGGTAGATCAATGGAAAAGAATTGAAGACCCAGAAATGAATCCACGTACCTATGGTTACTTGGTCTTTGACAAAGGAGTTAAAACCATAAACTGGAAAAAAGATAGTATTTTCAAGAAATGGTGCTGGTTCAACTGGAGGTTAGAATGTAGAAGAATGCAAATTAATTCATTCTTATTGCCCTGTACAAAGCTCAAGTCCAAGTGGATCAAGGACCTTCACAAAAAAACAGACACACTCAAATTAATAGAAGAAGAAGTGGAAAAGCCTCAAACACATTGGCCCTGGGGAAAATTTCCTGAACAGAACACCAATAGCTTATGCTTTAAGATCAAGAATCCACAAATGGGACCTCATAAAACTGCAAAGCTTCTGTAAGGCAAAGGACACTGTCATTAGGCCAAAATGGCAACCAACAGATTGGGAAAAGATTTTTACAAATCCTACATCCGAAAGAGGGCTAATATCCAAAATATATGAAGAAAGCAAGAAGTTAGACCCCAGAGAGCCAAATAACCCTATTAAAAATGGGGTACAGAGCTAAACAAAACACTCTCAACTGAGGATTATCAAATGGCCAAAAGTCACCTAAAGAAATGTTCAACATCTTTAGTCATAAGGGAAATGCAAATCAAATCAACCCTGAGATTGCACCTCACACCAGTGAGAATGGCTAAGATCAAAAACTCAGGTGACAGCAGATGCTGGCGAGGATGTGGAGAAAAGGGGACACTCCTCTATAGCTGGTGGAATTACAAACTTGTATAACCACTCTGAAAATCAATCAGGCAGTTTCTCAGAAGATTAGAAATAATTCTACCTGAAGACCCAGCTACACTGCTCCTGGGCATATACCCGAAAGATGTCCCACCATACCACAAGGACACATGCTCCACTCTGTTCACAGCACCTTTGTTTATAATAGCCAGAAACTAGGAGCAACTCAGATGCCCATCGCCTGAAGAATGGATACAAAAATGTGATTCATTTACACAGCAGAATACTACTCAGCTATTAAAAGAAATGATTTTTAAAGATGTGACCTCAAGAACTCTGACTTCCGAGCCCACATCTTATTATTTTCAATATTATTGTTAAATATTATTCTCTCTCTCTCTCTCTCTCTCTCTCTCTCTCTCTCTCTCTCTCTACTTCTCCCTCTCTCTTTCTACCTCTCTCTCTCTCTCTACCTCTCTCTCTACCTCTCTCTCTCTCTCTCTCTCTCTCTCTCTCTCTCTCTCTCTGTGTGTGTGTGTGTGTGTGTGTGTGTGTGTGTGTGTGTGGTTAGCATGCTACAGTGTGCATGTGGAGAACAAAAAGTAACTTTTGTGGGGTTGGTTCACCTTTTCCACCTTCATATTGGTTCTGGGGCCTCACTTGGGTCATCAGGCTTACCTGGGGAGTGCCTATGCATGCTCAGCCATCTTGCTGGCCCTGAGCCCACTTCTTAAAGCACCCTGCTCTCTCCCTTTCTTGGGAAAGATTAGCATGCTCTCATGGGGACACTCCCCAAAATAACACTTTTAAATCAGATTTTCTTTTTACTCCAAAACGCAAGTGACATTGTAAAAGTGGATGCTGTCTAATATGATGACATTTATTTCTAAAGAGAAGTGCGTGTTTCTGTTATAAAATTGTTTCACTGCAGGCTTGGCTGTACAAAATAGTAAAATTCTTCTCCAGGCTGTCTAGAACAAAAAGTAGATGGGACAAGAGGAAGGGAAGTTCAGAGATGAGTAAATACCTCCTGGTGTGATGTCCAGAAACAAGTGAGTACGAGAAAAATAACCAGAATGAATATTTGGAATATCATTCTTAGACATATAACTGACTTTTAAAAGTCTTTTATTCATATTTCCTAGGCTTGCTATTTGGGCAAATACACAGATTTATCCCTTACTATTCCAGAAGAGAAGACCATATTCTGAGGGGAAAAAATAGCTGTGTTCAGATGTAAATTAAGAAGGGGGAAAAGATGTCTTTGTGACATACACCCACATGTCCACTGAGATCACTGGTGCAAAAACAAGTTGGCGTGTAGTGGGTGGACGCACGGCCTCAGGGTCAGTGTCTAAGAACTCTGTGAAGAGCGAAATCACTAACAGCTGTCACTGAATTAAGCTGCATCTATTTTGATTCATAATACAAGGATCTGACCTCATGTTATTTTGAAAAGCGTATGAGCAAAACAGCTTTAAAATACAAAAATCTCCAGGGTAAAATGATTGAAGAGTCACTGTATTTTTTCATCTGGAATAGTTTTGTTTTTTCAAGAAAAGGACTGGATCATTCATTTCTGATGACTACAAAAGAGCTTGGACAATGACAACTGTCTCCCCTCTGCAGATCCCTCTCCCTCACATCTTACAGAATCATCTTCTACCATTCCAACATGGAAAATGTTAAAGGAATGTTCTCACTCCATCCCAGTTGTCCTAAAGTGCAGTAGCCTCTGATGGCTTTGCCTCTGTTCCCAACTTCTTTGTCTTCATATTCTTCCATATCCAACCCATCCTCATCAAATCCCCTCTCTCCAGCCATACACATTTATAAGAGCACAATACACTTAGTACGTCCTTAGGATGCAAATAAGGCAGACATCGGTCTAGACAGCACTGGTTCAAACCTAACCCACTCAGAGTTCTGGCTGATGGTAATGACATGTGCTTAAGTATTTCAACGACTTAACTTTTTCTATTAAATTTTTATCTGTTACTCTATTGTGATCAGGAACCATATTTCCCAAAAGCAACTCACTAAGAAATTCTTTGACAACTACCTCCGACATTTTCTCACTAGCTCGACCTATGCTGTCAATACTCAGGATACAATATTATGCTCTGGAAAAATAAATATCCCATTCAACAGGTACCTCAGTAGAGCTGACACCAGAGGAAAAGGCATGATTTGGGGGAAATTTTTATCCTTCTTGAAAATGAAGACCCAAGAACAATCTGCAAATTTAAGAATTCAGAGAATGGGGCTGGAGAGATGGCTCAGTGGTTAAGGGCACCGACTGCTCTTCCCGAGGTCCTGAGTTCAAATCCCAGCAACCACATGGTGGCTCACAACCATCTGTAATGAGATCTGATGCCCTCTTCTGGTGTGTCTGAAGACAGCTACAGTGTACTCATATATATAATAAATAAATAAAATATTTAAAAAAAAAAAGAATTCAGAGAATGGGCAGAGCCAATGCAGTGAAAAGCAGAAGCTATGTCCAGGCTTCTAGGGCATCGTATCTCACTCCGAAGACAGGAAAGGGCCATTGAGCATCACAAATACTTTGACAATATCTGGAGAGGACTCTCATCCACTCCAACATTCCTTCTGTACTATGATTTTTCTAGGATGCTCCTTGAATGATGAACTATGTACCAAAATGATGGTCAAGGGAGAAAACTTTCCATAAATTTTCTCCACTGCAGAATAGAGCAGGGATTCTCTGAAATAAATGGCAATACAATACCTCCTGTAAAGCTGTGTGTATATGCGTTCCTCAATCCCACAACATTGTTTAAAAAAAAAAGAAATGCCAGCATAGAACCTGGCAATCTGTCTTCATCTGAAGGTCAATAAACAATTCTGATGCATCACCAGGCTTGAAGACCAAGACCAATAATACCAGAAGGAACAGACAGAGCTAGGTAAGAATTAGAAGACCCCCCACCATCTAAATGCACCATAGAGACCCAGACTCCCAGGAGTAGTGTGGGTATATACAGGCTACCTAGAGTATAAACTGGGAGAGGCAAGTAGACACTGCATGATCTAGTATGCCGAGCATAATCACATTGGGTAAGCTTTCTCCTGTTCTGTAGAGAGAATACGTGTGCATTTCTCACTGACCCACACATGAGTGACTCAGGACTCCCCCATTACCCAAGAACAAACTGCAAAGTATGGCCGGTGGCCCTAGTGACTTTGGAATCCTATTTGAACAACTCACACTGTAACCCTGATCACTTTAGCAGCTCTCTACCTGCTTTCTTGACTTAATATATAAAGATATGAGTGTTTTCTCACACACATGTGTTCACATCCATTTCTGTGCATGCATATATGTACTTCTGCATGTGGAGGCCAGAGGACAACCTAAGATGTCATTACTCATGAAACATCCACCTTATTTTCTGTGACAGGTTTCTTTGTTACCCTGATGGTTACCCAGTTAGGCTAGACTGGCTGGGCATTGAGCCCCCGCCATCTGCTTTTTCTTTGCCTCCCTCGCCCTGGTATTTATGTGAGTGCCTCCAAGCCTGACTTTATTTACATAGGTTCTAGGTTCTAGGGGTAAAACTCAAGTCCCCATGCACATTAGCTACTGAGATATCTCCCAGCCCTAGAAATCCTCGCTTAAAGAGGGGGCATCTAAATGTAAACTTTAAGAAAGGATGCATCTTACCTGGTAATTATGAAACAAAAATGGTTTAGCTGCCTTAAGCTGAAAATGACTTCTGCCAAGATTTTATGACAAACCGAAGCTTGGCTCTTGGGTATGTCATGAGCACCCTCTTCTGGAAGTAGTGTGCACAACATGAGGCCGTTTCCAGACTGGCCCTCTTGAGGCCCAGATTCTGCCAGCGGGCAACAGCCCTGTCCTACACCAGTCCTGCTTTGCAATGGGAAGTCTGGGACTGCTACAGGGATGGGAAGAGAAAGCCTCGCAAACAAAGGACCATCTGTTTAGTTGTTCTCAATTAGGCAATTTTGTGAGAAAATTGAGAAAACGATCAGTTTGACACTGCAATTACCCAAAATAACTAAATTCTGTCCTCTCTTCTTCCTATGTCAAATCATTTTAATTTACGAGAGAAAGGAAGGGAGACATTAACAACTTTTAATTACCAGGACCCTGATTTGTTTGTTCCCTCTGAGGCTGTGAGACATTGAAAGTTGAGATGCAGCGCAGGTCACAATCACAGCCTAACTTGAAAGGTGCTCGGATTCACTTTAATCACCTCCGTGCTCGGATTCACTTTAATCACCTCCGCTCTTGAGATTCTAGGCAGAGCAGCTCTGATTTTCCTGCCCTGCTTCTCACAGGAGGCTCTTGGGAATTTAGATGGAGACATCTGAACTTTCTTAACTTTTTTTTTTTAATGCAGAATACTACAGCTATGACCCTTCTCTTTACACATTTTAGACATTCTATTACTTGAAAGATGTGACCTTGGCAGCAAAATGTCACCAGTTCCCTTGAGCCGTTGAATCCTCGGGTATCTAAAGAGTTGAATCACACAAGTGTAGAAGCCAGGAAGTATGATACACTGGTTCATTCGGTTCAAAGAGCTCCCTTCTAAGTTCGAAGCATTTGAAGAAAAACTAGCACAATGGCCTCAGCAAACAACTACTGCAGGTTAGACAATGGCATACTCAGCAGTTAGACGTATAATCCTCATTATCCGATTTTACCTTCTCCGTGGGGTTATGGCGTGTTGTAGCACCATCTCAGTTTCCTGGATAAATATATGGAGACTCAATGGTGAGTCATCTTATGCAACTGAAGACAGTGATCAGCCTTCCTCCCTGGGATTTCTTCTGCATATATTTTTAGTCTTTCTTCCTCGAACCCAAGCATCTTCAAAGTCACTGTAGGAACAAGCCAGAGAACCATCTCTGTTTGGTTTGTGTCATTTGTGATGCTAAGGATGAAGAACATAGTTCCTAGACTAGCAGGCTGCTACAAAGCAGTAGAGCCCTAGCAAGCCACACCTTGATTTGTTTGATACAAAAGTCTTTGTTTTGAGACGTGTACAACTCTAACACTGCCTGTAGATTTGCTACACATGTTTGCTATCTGCTAAGATCATTATTTACCTGGAAATTTAGTAAAAACAAAAGAAATGAGACACAGGCGCGGTAATATAGATCTGAATTCCCAACACTGACAAGGTGGAAGTAGTAGGATCAAGAGTTCAAGGCCAGGGGTTGGGGATTTAGCTCAGTGGTAGAGCGCTTGCCTAGCAAGCGCAAGGCCCTGGGTTCGGTCCCCAGTTCCGAAAAAAAGAAAAGAAAAAAAAAAAAGAGTTCAAGGCCAGCCTGGAAGTCATAGAGAGTTCAGGGAGAGAGTCAGATGTATAAAAACCTGTCCCAAAAGAGAGGGGTGGGGGGTGAGGATAGAGCTTTAACTGACGAGCAGAGCATTTTTCTGCTGTGTTCTTGACGCCCCAAATTCCATTCCAAGCATAGCTCGGCTGTGCTTACTTAGCTTACACACGGCTCTGAGTTCAACTTCCCGGGGCTGCACACACTCAAACACTCATGCTCACATGCCTACTCTCAAATATACACTCACACACACTTTCATTCACAGACACTCTCACTCATAAACACACACATACTCACACACACTTTCATTTGCACACACTCACATTCTCTCTCTCTCACAAACACACACACACACACACACACACACACACAATAAATGAAAAAGTTAATTCCACACCAGTCAAGATGACATCCAAGATTAAAGCTCCATCGTCATTAAGGTAGAGAAATCAATCAGGCTGATTTCTTTTTAGCTTAGGAAATACGATCAAAGCGTGAGGCTGGTGTTTAAGTCACACATGCACAGCTTCCAGTTACAATTTCTCTTAGACGTAAAAGTGAGTCCCTAAGCCATGTAGCATAGACGACTTTTCCACTTCCCCCCTCCTTAAACTGTTGTAATACATGGCAGTTTGACTTAGAGCCTTGATTAAAAGTACAACTTTCCAAGGAAAGTCTTCAATTTCCCCTTGTGTTATTCTGCCCCTGCAGTAATTTGCACCGTCTTTACTTAAAGGCTTTCCTAATGGAACAGGTGCAAGAAACAAAAGTTCCCAGGAGCTATATTTGTACTAAGTGTCACAGTACAGCCACCACCATAAAGTTATTGAGTTATGTTTTCCCCACTGTAGCTGATTTGCAAAAGATGGGATGCCAAGAGGAAGAAGACTCTGGCATGGCAGTTGTATGCCCAAGTTAGCTGCTGGTTGAGTTTGTTCCAGACATCTTTGATGGTCACTCTCTGATTGAAGCCATCTTCAGATGTGGGCATAATTGTTTCAGATTCTGGATTAAGACCCTGTTACTACTTATACTTGGAGAAACCAGGTGACCGCCTTATGGATATTCCTGAGGTTTGCTACTAAAAATTCATGGATGCAGTTCTCCTTCCCAGATGGTATTTTCCAAAGACACTTCACATTGGCTAGGCACAATTCAAAGTAGGTTGATAGCATAAGCAGGAAGAATTTCAATGAAACTCTCATCTCTTATCCTCAAAGGCATATAGTGACCCAAAATGCCAAGGAACTATGCCTGTGGAGTGATTTATTCTTGTTGAATGTTTTATTATAAGTATGACATTTTTCAAAGCTAAAAGATGCTCAGATATTACCCTTATTTTACCAAGTTTTGGAGTCTCAGCCACATGGCCACACTTGGGTAAAATTAAGATCAGAAGTCATGTTTCTTTAACTCCTAATTTAAGATCTGGAAGCATAATCCAAGCAAGGTCTGAGCCTGAAGGATTCTTAAAGGGTTGAGCAAACATTTTGTAGGTGGTGACCTACAATAAAGCGAGAATAACTGACCCCAGTCTAAATGTGTTGGGGTGTGTGTGTGTGTGTCTGTGTGTCTGTGTCTGTGTCTGTGTATGTGTGTGTGTGTGTGTGTGTGTGTGTGTGTGTGTGTGTGTATTGATGCAAGTGTACATATATATGTGTTCAGAGGCCAGAGGACAACAGTGGGTGACTTCAAGTACTCTCTCTTCCCTGTTTTTTAAGACGGGCCCTCAGTGACTGAAATCTAGGTCTCACTTACTCAAGAAGTGGTTTTCTTGTTGAGCCGTGTGTGTGTGTGTGTGTGTGTGTGTGTGTGTGTGTGTGTGTGTGTGTGTGTGTGTGTGTTTACTCTAGCACTGAGACTACAACTGGACAAACTACATCCAACTACATCCAGCCTGTTACATGAGTTTTGCAAATCAAACACAGGTCTACATGCTGTGGGTCAATCATTTTACAAAATAAAGTATCTCCCTATCTCTCTATCCCTCATCTAAAATATATTATCCTTATCTCTGATAAGATACCAAATAAGGTTCAAACTCCCAAAACCCAAACAGTGTTCGTGTCTTTTACTGAAGTAACTCAAGAACACTAGTTTAAGTAGTAATATTCATACTCCGAAAGGATGCTTATTTTCAAACAAGCCCATCCTGGGCTTATGGAAAAAGATAGACTTTCTTGAAAAGTCATCCAAATCCCCTCATACTGGCTGTGAAAAGGAGAAATGCTGTATATTAGTATAATAGAATCCTTGTGTCATGAATATGGACAAGAGGCTACATGGGGTGGAGTAGAAAGCTACAAAGGTGGACAAGAGGATGCAAGTGAAAAGGAGGGGGGAATCAACAAAAACATAAGTTTGTCAATGCTATAATGAAATCTCACACTCTATAGTCTAATTGGAAATATAAAATAATAGTATTTCTAAAAACAATAATATAATTCTCCTGAACATCCAAAATTACTCATATATGAGCAAATTAAGTCAATATCTGACCAGAGAAACAGCATGAGACTAAAACAAATATTTATTAAAGAACAACTAACATAATGAACTATTTATATGTTTCTGCTGTTGTTTTACATATATGAAGGCATTTGTATCTTAGTTTACAAAAAGAATATTAAAGGCAATGTCAGTTAAGTACTCTCTTAAGACCTGGCAGCTCTGAGGATCAACATCCATCTAGTCCCTTGTTGACTGAGCTGTTCCATTTCCTTGCTCATTGACTGGAACTCCTAATTTACTGAGGTGTGTTATTAAACTCTGAGATGGAGAAACATGAAGTTCATTGTTTTCGATGAGGAATTAACAAAACTAATGGAAGGGAGAAGAAAAGGAGAGGAGAGCAAAGAGAGGATATGAGAAAATAAGACAGAAAGAGAGTGAAGGGAAACCCAACACACACACGCGCACACACACACACACACACATACACACACACACACACACACACTGCATGTATGGAGTGATCAAGTACCATAGTTTGAGGAAGATAAGCATCACTTCCATACCTATGAAAAATATGATCAACACCTGTCAAAGAACATGTTTAACTCACTAATAAGTGAGAGAAATAATGAAATATTGACTCACTCAACCTAAAATGTGAACAAAGGTATGTCTAGACACTCCGAATGCTAAATCAATTCGCTAATAGGTAGAAAACTCCTAAAAGTCCTATTGACAGATATAAGAATAATGTCCCTGATTCTGTCTTCTATAGAAAGAAAATCAATTGTGTCTGTGACAGAGAAAACTCATTTGCATTGCTACAAACAAAAACCATTTGCAATACTATCAGTTTTCCATCCTTTCACTTCTGTCCTTGCTGATCTAAATGGAGATTTGGTGGAAAGAGCATCCAGAGGAATGGATTAACCTTGGGGAACCATACCAGGTTCTCCACTGAACTCAGCCTTTGGCCAATTCCTTAGCTCATAGCATGCCAGGACAACAGTTTCTGTTAAAAGAAGTTCAGTGTTCACACAAGGAAATCTAAGCAACTGAACTTTGTAATCCTGTTTCCTTAGTTTGTCTCCTGTTGCTGTAATAAGTCACTGAACAAAAGCAATATGGAAAAATGAGTTTATTTCAGGTCATGGGTTACAGTCCATCACTAAGATAAGCCAAGGCAGGAATTCAAGACAGGAACTGAAGAGACCATAGAGGAATGCTGCTGCTATCACTTTATGGCTCACTTAATACAACCGAGAACCAATTGCTTACCAGTTGTACTAACACAGTGGGTGGGGCACAATTCATATCAATCATTAATCAAGAAAATGTGTGACACTGCCAAAGTGGACAGGGAAAACCTCACAAGTCTTCAACCCTACACAAAGACTACAGGCAAGTGGCAAAAACTAGAAGCTCAACTAGAGGCGGTCTTCCACAAGGAAGAGCAAGCCAATTGGATGTCTAGTGCCAAACGATCAGCCCTGACAGTGTACATACAAGTAACATTGCACGAACTCAATAGGTGGTACTTAGGAATACAATGTGTGTATGGACACATTCATGCTTGCAGTAAGAATTAGTGACCAAAGAGGTTATGAATTTGAAGAGTGAGGGAGCTGTATAGAAGAGTTTGGAGGAAAGAAAGGAAAGAGAGAAGTGTTGTGATCAAATTATAATCCTAGAATTTAAAATATTGAGAAAGAGGAACACTCCTCCATTGTTGGTGGGATTGCAAACTGGTACAACCACTCTGGAAATCAGTCTGGAGGTTCCCCAGAAAATTGGACATTCTACTACCTGAGAACCCAGCTATACCTCTCCTGGGCATATACCCAAAGGAAGCTCCACTATGTTCATAGCAGCCTTATTTATAATAGCCAGAAGCTGGAAAGAACCCAGATGCCCTTCAACAGAGGAATAGATTCAAAAAATGTGGTATATCTACACAATGGAGTACTACTCATCTATCAAAAACAATGACTTCATGAAATTCATAGGCAAATGGAATGAACTAGAAAATATCATCCTGAGTGAGGTAACCCAATCACAGAAAAACACAATTGGTATACACTCATTGACAAGTGAATATTAGCCCAAAAGCTCGAATTACCCAAGATACAATCCACAGACCACAGAAAACTCAAAAAGAAGGATGACCAAAATACAGACACTCCCACTCCTTCTTTTTTTTTTTTGTTCTTTTTTTTTTTTTTTCGGAGCTGGGGACCGAACCCAGGGCCTTGCGCTTCCTAGGCAAGCGCTCTACCACTGAGCTAAATCCCCAACCCCCCACTCCTTCTTAAAAGGGGGAAAATATCCATAGGAGGGGATATGGAAACAAAGTTTAGAGCAGTGACTGAAAGAATGGCCATTCAGAGCCTGTCCCACATGTGACCCATATATATATATACAGTCACCAAAACTAGAGAAGATTGATGAAGCTAAACAATGCATGCTGAAAGGGACCAGATATAGATCTCTCCTGAGAGACACATCCAGATCATGTCCAATACAGAGGTCAACAATAGCAGCAAACCACTGAACTGAAAACAGGACTCCCTTGTGGGGAATTAGAGAAAGGATTGAAAGAGCTGAAGGAGCTTGCAACCCCATAAAAACAACAATGCCAACCAACCAGAGCTTCCAGGGACTAAACCACTATGGAAAGACTATACATGGACTGACCCAGGGCTCCAACTGCATATGTAGCAGAGAATAGCCTTGTTGGGACACCAGTGGAAGGGGAAGCCCTTGGTCCTGCCAAGGTTGGACCCCCAGTGCAGGGGAATGTGGGGGGGGCAGTAAGGGGGATTGATGAGGGGAATACCTGTATGGGGGAGGGGAAGGGGATGGAGTTTATGGACAGGAAACCTGGAAAGGGAATAACATTTGAAATGTAAGTAAGAAATACATCTAACTAAAAAAAAAAGGAAAAAATCTTATTCATTCAAAAAAGAAAGAAATTAGAATATTAAAGAAAATGTCTCACAGAGAAACTCTCAAGATAATCTGGTAGGAACAATTCCTCAGCAGAAGGTCCCTCTAAGTGACTGTAATTTGTGTCAGGTTTACAAAAGCTAACCAGTATATCTGCTGCCAAGGGACAGAGGGAAAGAGTCTGAAACCTCAACAGTGACACCCTACTTGGAATTTACCTATTAATGGATGAACTCTCCTGACATAATCCTGGAAGGAAAGCCTTCCACACTGAAAAGAAGGAGAACATCATGGGCTGCAGGAAAAATACAAACTCAGCAAACATCTCAGTGGTTCACTGCATTCTCATTAGAAAAATAAACCACATCTAAGTCAAGGGTAAAAGGGAGAACACAGGAATAGAGAGAGAGAGAGAAGGAGAGGAGGTGGACAGGAAAGGAATACCTGATTTAGGGTATCTATTCCATGATTCTCCAAATGGTTCTTTAGAACCATTAATAGTTTAGTCTAGGCTGTTTGAAACTTGGTTTTAATTTTTACAAAATGATATTCCAGGTTAGTATAGTTCATCGCACCTCAATTATGTACTAAAATTCCTATCAAGGTAAATTATCAGTACTATTATCGCCATCATCATCATCATCATCATTATGCAGAATTGGAATAGTTTCCACAATGCCAAAAGCCCAAAGGAGAGGTATGGCAATTAAATAAAATAAATTTAAAAAAGAAAATGCTTTACCTGTCAGTAAGCACACAAAACTCCAATGGAGAGCCCCAACCAGACTGCCCTGGTTAAACTAAATGGGACTCAAAACAAAACCAGAAGCCACACATTAAAAATCAGACCGATGAGGAGAAGGGAGTGGGGAGGAGATAAGAAAGGAGTGGAGAAGAGAAAGTAATCACAGTACAATACATACATGTGTAAAATTGTCAAGGGACAGGCTTAAATTAATTTTTAATAATAGAATAATAAAATGGACCACAGGCACATAGCTCTGCTCTCTTAAGCAAGGCCAGGGATTAAATAATGTCCTACCTAATTTGATTTCAAAAATCTTCATGGCGGTTCTTGAGAGCAATTTGTATCTGGATGGGTTAGTGTGGGATATGATGTGTGACTATGGAACAGGGATAAAGAACTCAAAAAGAGTGGTGATATGCAGGAGAGAGAGAGAGAGAGAGAGAGAGAGAGAGAGAGAGAGAGAGAGAGAGAAGCTAAACAGTAAATCAATGCAGTATGTCCTCTCCCATTGAAAGCACAGAACTAAATGTAATTCACAAGCCAGGCACATTTTCCCAAGTGTCTTTAAAATAGGATCAGCTTAGAACAATTACATTGGAAAGACTAACCAGGAAAGTACTCCCAACTGCCTAATAATGGGACTATTTCAGGGGGCAGGGGAAGGTCAAATGCATTTGAATGACATTGTACAATGGATTAATTACAAATTACACATGTAGATGTTCAAAGTCCATTTAGAAAACTTGCCAGTTCTCAAGAAAGCAGTTGACAGCAGCACAGGGGTCTGAGTTGGTATTTACTGGCAGACATCTCCAGCTGTGCCCAGCTTTCCTGGATGTTGCTTCCTTCTCCGTCCTGAAAGCTCTCTGACTGAAAAGTGCTCTCATGCATTTTGCATCCCTGGAAGATAAAACTCTTTTGCACAGCTTCCAATTTGAAGAGAACCCATGGAATGCAAGTGGGAATGTTGGTACGTGTCTTGTGTACTTTGTATACAAGCAAATCTGTTCTGTCCCTATGAGCGTCTATAGACATAGTCATGCGTGTTATTATCACAAATTTTAAATCACAGTACAAACATGCTTTGAAAGGTTTCAAGCAATGCTAGATAGAGGATCAATTTCTCAAAGTCGTGATGCCATTAAAAACAAAAGTCATGAACAGACAGGATAAAATGGCTCCCTGTCAAGCATAAATGGAGGTAGCTCAAATTAGACCATGGAAATCATCCCCACACTGTGTGAGACCTCATTTAGAGCACGGGCTCCATTTACTGTGGGCTGTCTGATTATACCCAGGCTGCAGACAGGAGAGAATGAGGGTTTTCAGGCCAGAGAGAAGAAATGAACCTCCTTTCCTCTACAAAACAGCAAAATGGTACATTATCTTATGTCATAAGATCTCAAAAGAATTCAACTTTAAAACAAAGAAAAAGGCATAATATGTTTTATGCATAAAACACCAGAGCTCTTAGAAAGAGTGGAGGCAAATATATCAACCTGTGGGAATGTTATTTATTTCTGCTTTTTATGACTTTCTTACCTCTTTAAAGTTATTTTTCTACTTGTACTCTCTAATTTAAAATGAACTGATGCTCACAATAATGGAAACAGAAAGGAAGAGAGTCCTTAGGACTAGATATTGGCTCATCATTTGTAAACATGTTATTGTATCAGATAGCAATGTGTGATTTCTAATTAATCCACAGATACTCAAAATACTGTTACCAATTAATTTCTTGATGACCGGTTTGAAACGGAAGAAGAGAAGAGGGGGAAAGAAGGGTAGAGGACAGAGTGAAGGTAGGAAAGGAAGAATAATTTATAAATGCAAAGCAAAAGTAACAATATCAAAGGAACAGACAACAGATCTCATTACTAAGTCCACTTGTTCTATTTATTTTAGTTGACTGTGTGCTTCATGATGGCCAATCTTGTCAACTTGACACACCTAGAAAAAGGAAACCATATTTAAGTATCACCTCCATCATACTGGCATGTTGGCATGTCTGTGAAGCATTATCATGATTGGTAATTGATAGAGGTGAACACACCCAATTGTGTGTGGCCCTCTCCCTATGTATGTAAAACTGGTGCATTAACTAAATGTGAGTCTGGGAACAAACTGGTAAGCTGCAATCCTCCATAGGACTCTGCATCTGTTCCTTCCTTGCCTTCCCTGCACATGGACTCTAACCTGTAAGTTGAGATAAACTTCATAGCAAGTTGCTCTTGGCCATGGTATTCATTACAGAAAAAGTAAATAGCTAGAACAATTGTCCAAAATGTTTTCCATTAAATAAACCATCAGAAAGTGGATTAAAGTCAACTCCTTTATTTCTTCTACCTAATGTGATCTCATGACCAGGGAAAGGCATCCCCTCCAATACTCTTCATAGTGTATTCAGCCTATTTTGAGTAGTGTCTACCCCAGTTCATGCTGATGTCCATGCTCATGCTGATACCTGGTTAAGAGCACTATCGTCTTCTACAGGGCCGATTTCATCTACATCTCCTTCCAATGTATTTCCTTTTCCGCATTGGCTTACCTCTCCAATGCATAGTAGACTATTACCTGGGTGCTATGAGTGGAGATTCCCAAAGCTGATTTTCAAGAACTCAGCATTGTCTTGTAAGTCTACTACCCCCTCAGCTTGGCTTCAATCATAAACACAGTAATTCTCCATCCCATTCATTGCAAAATTTCCCCTGTGACATAAGCAGCATGCAAGCTGGTCTCCAGAGTCCTCTCGCTTTGGAAAGTCATATTCTTGTGTGGTTTCTTATCCTTCAAGATTATACAGAGAAGGTGTGCTCCATAATTTCCAATATTAAGTGGGAAAGGAGGCAAGTCTCATTATTCTGCATTTTCTCTTGTTTATCATCACATTCTACGGTAAAAGTCATGTTAGAGTGTCTCTGAAGAAAACCTTCACATGTCAAGAGCCCAAGTTTGCTCATAGCCCAAAAACGAACTTAGAAATGAATTATATTTTCAATTACACTATTTGTTTATTTGGTGTGTGTACATGGGTAGCTGTGCTTGTATCACTGTATACATGTGGAAGTCAGAATAGTTTAGAGGAAGCCCGAATCTCTCCTTTCACTGGTGGTCCTAGGGAATCCACCTTGTCTTGAAGGCAGGCCAAGTTTTTTTTGTGTCTTAATCAGGGTTTTTATTCCTGCACAAACATCATGACCAAAAAGCAAGTTGGGAAGGAAAGGGTTTATTCAGCTCACACTTCCACATTGCTGTTCATCACCAAAGGAAGTCAGGACTGGAACTCAAGCAGGTCAGGAAGCAGAAGCTGATGCAGAGGCCATGCAGGGATGTTTCTTACTGGCTTGCTTCCCCTGGCTTGCTCAACTTGCTCTCTTAAAGAACCCAAGACTCCCAGCCCAGGGACGGCACCACCCACGATGGGCTCGATCCTCCCACCTTGACCACTAGTTGAGAAAATGCCTTACAGCTGGGTCTCATGGAGGCATTTCCACAACTGAGACTCCTTTTCTGTGATAACTCCAGCTTGTGTCAAGTTGACACACAAAACTAGCCACTACATTTGGTGTGTGTACATGGGTAGCTGTGCTTGTATCACTGTATACATGTGGAAGTCAGAGAATAGTTTCAAGGAAGCCCAAATCTCCCCTTTCACTGGTGGTCCTGGGGAATTCACCTCGACATGGAGGCGGACCAATTTTTTGTTTCTTGAAACCAAGTCTCTTGTATCCTCAACTGGGCTGAAACTCACAACAGAGAATGACCCTACACTGCCGATCCTCCAGCCTCCAGTACATGAGTGGTGGAGTAATGAGTTACTACCACCAAGCCTAGTGTAGGCAACTCTGGAAAACTGAAGCCAAAGACTTCTATGTGATAGACAAACAGGGCCCTCAGTCCTTTATGTCCTTTTTAAACCATCACGTGAGAATAGCTCTGGCCAACATCCTGCCTCTAACCTGATCAATAAACTAATGCCTAGTAACTCGCTCATAAATTATCGCTTACCCTTAGAAACTATGTAAAGTAATGTGTTTTGGTGTCATGTACTAGATGAAAGAGTAATGTTTTTCATAGGAACAAAGCAAGACACACTTGTGCCAAGCCCTAGAATTTTTTTTCTGGAAGTTACACATATCCTTGCTCCCTCACTGCTATTCCAATGAGCTTCAGTCCATCATCAAACATTTCAAGTAGCCTCCTGGACCTCACTACCTCCCATCCCCTCAAACTTGAGTGCTTTCGAAAGACTATAATCTTTTACCCAGACTTTCAGCTCTGTACATTTTCTCCAAAACTGTCACTGGTTCTTCAAAACTTTAAGTCTAAATTCATTTTTTGCTACTTTCTTCAATGACCTTTCTAGTTCCCTTGTTTCAAAAGGTATGGGGTTTTTATAATTAATAACAATTATCAATAATAATGGCATTTTAAGTAACAACAGAGATTAGCATTTGGCATTTACAAAACCGATCTCGTATAGGTTAATTCTATTTGCTCTTTAATTCAACCCAGGATCAAATATGTTATTTAAAATGTCAAATCTCATCAGAGCCTGAAGTGCTAGAGAGAACTACTTCAGTTGTCATTGATACAAATCAAGCTTTTTCTCACTTAGAAGAGAGTCCATGGATATGTCTGCGTGTGTTTATGTCACTTTTCACCATATCTCTTCCGCTTCCTGGCATACACTTATCTTATTGTCAAAGCAGTATGATTCATAGATGCACAACACAATTAGGAAACACTCCACCTTAATTTTAAAGCTTTGACCAAAAGGGAATGAGAAGCACTCTCTCCACATCCCTGCAATACACTTAGAATTTTTAGTTGCTTAAAAAAGATCACTGCCCGGTATAACAGAGGGTTCAAGTTGCCCAGATAGGAATATAAGCACATTAGGGTAGGGTATGTGACAGTGAGAGTGACTAATGAAAAGGACCAAAGGAGAAGGAGGATGCCATCTTCAGGAGTAAGAAGTGAAGCTCAGTAAGCAAGGCTTCCTGACGACATCAGGAAGAAGGACAAGGCACTCTGCAGCCAATACTAGCCTGCCAGTATCTTTTTCATCAATTACCTAATCTGTTTTCTCTCTGTTGACTGTTTAGGATCTGACTATGGTTTGTTCCTCTTGCAAGGAAACTCTATTCCATCAGTCCATGAACTGAGAGTCTGATGAGCTATTCAACTCACTCAGGGTCCTTCATTCCCTCACCAATTGTGTGCTCACTGGGTTGCTTTCTTTTGAAGCACTATAGTGCTGGTAGATTCTTTCTAAGTTTTGTGTGTGTGTGTGTGTGTGTGTGTGTGTGTGTGTGTGTGTGTGTATGTATGTATGTATTCTACATACTAAATATAGAAATAAAATGGGTTCAGTCCATACAATGTTACTCATGTGCATATGATTTCATATGCATATGACTACCTGGTCTTGGGTAACTAATTTAGGACTTCTTCCCTAGGAGAGACTCTTGCTCCCACTCTCAGCATTTCCTGGTTGCTTTAGTTCTTTGGTCACAGTTTGAACGCCAAAGGTTTCCTCTGTGCACATTAGCACATTTATTGTTTTCATCCCTGTTTGGGTTTTGTTTAGGCAGCCATGATGAAGAAACTTCCTGAATGGAGATTCTCTGACATTTTTAAGAGATACCATTGCCAGGATTAATATAGTAAAAATGGCCATTTTACCAAAAGCGATCTACAGATTCAATGCAATCCCCATCAAAATTCCAATTCAATTCTTCATAGAGTTAGAAAGAACAATTTGTAAATTCATTTTGAGTAACAAAAAATCCCAGGATAGCTAAAACTATACTCAACAATAAAAGAACTTCTCACTTCAAGAAGTATTACCAAGCAATAGTCATAAAATCTGTATGGTATTGGTACAGAGACAGACAGAGAGGCGAGCGGAATAGAATTGAAGACCCAGAAATGAACTCACACACCTATGATCACTTGATTTTTGTCAAAGGAACCAAAACCATCCAATGGAAAAAAGATAGCATTTTCAACAAATGCTGCTGGTTCAACTGGTGGTAAGCATGTAGAAGAATGCAGATCGATCCATTCTTATCACCCTGTACAAAGCTTAAGTCCAAGTGGATCAAGGACCTCCACATCAAACCAGATACACTCAAACTAATAGAAGAAAAAGTGGGGAAGAGTCTCGAACACATGGGCACTGGGGAAAATTTCCTGAACAGAACATCAATGGCTTATGCTATAAGATCAAAAATCCACAAATGGGACCTCATAAAACTGCAAAGCTTCTGTAAGGCAAAGGACACTGTCATTAGGCCAAAATGGCAACCAACAGATCAGGAAAAGATTTTTACAAATCCTACATCCAAAAGAGGGTTAATATCCAAAATATATAAAGAAAGCAAGAAGTTAGACTCCAGAGAGCCAAGTAACCCTATTTAAAAAATGGGGTACAGAGCTAAACAAAACACTCTCAACTGAGGATTATTGAGTGGCTGAGAAGCACCTAAAGAAATGTTCAACATCTTTAGTCATCAGGGAAATGCAAATCAAAACAACCCTGAGATTCCATCTCATACCAGTCACAATGGCTAAGATCAAAAACTCAGGTGACAGCAGATGCTGGTGAGGATGGGGATAAAGAGGAACACTCCTCCATTGTTGGTCGGTTTGAAAACTGGTACAACCACTCTGGAAATCAGTCTGGAGGTTCCCCAGAAAATTGGACATTTTACTACCTGAGGACCCAGCTATACCTCTCCTGGGCATATACCCAAAAGATGTTCCAACATACAACAAAGACACATGCTCCACTATGTTCATAGCAGCCTTATTTATAATAGCCAGAAGGTGGAACAAACCCAGATGTCCTTCAACAGAGGAATGGATTCAAAAAATGTGGTACATGTACACAATGGAGTACTACTCAACTATCAAAAACAATGACTCCATGAAATTCATAGGCAAATGGATGGAACTGGAAAATATTATCCTGAGTGAGTTAACCCAATCACAGAAAAACACACATGGTATGAACTAATTGATAAGCTCAAATGCTCGAATTACCCAAGATGCAATGCACGGACCACATGAAACTCAAGAAGGATGACCAAAATGAGGATGCTTCACTCCTTTAAAGGGGGAACAAAAATATCCATAGGAGGAGAAAGGGAGGCAAAGTTTAGAGCAGAGACTGAAGGAACAACCATTCAGAGCCTGCCCCACATACAGTCATCAAAACTAGATAAGATGGATGAAACTAAGAAGTGCATGCTGACAGGAACTTGAAATAGATCTCTCCTGAGAGACACAGTCAGAATATGTCCAATACAGAGGTGAATGCTAGCAGCAAACCACTGAACTGAGAACAGGACCCCATTTGGGGGAATTAGAGGAAGGATTGAAAGAGCTAAAAGGGCTTGCTACCCCAAAAGAACTACAATGCCAACCAACCAGAGCTTCCAGAGACTGAAACTCTTGTAAAAATGTAAAAAATAAAATGCTGTCTTTTACCAGCTCTAGGTTCAGCACCCCAGTGCCCCAAGAAATCTGTTATATATCTCAAGTCTCAGTCGGCAAAGCCTCTCACCTGCTTTGTTCCATCCCTCTGCCAAAGGCCTCTCTCTGAGCCTGGCAGCAATCTCTCTACCTATCTAGTTCCCATGGCAGGTTTTCTTGCCAGATACACACATCCTAATTCCATAGTGGCCCAGTGTCTCTAGCCGCCATACACATTCTTACACTTAAATCACTGTATGAAAGAACATACAACACAATAACCTTAGACCCAATTTATAAGATATAATTGCCCACCTAAATATACAAAGCCCAGTACACATCAATCCCTCAAGAACATTCATAACAACCTGTAAATACACACAGTGGAATCTTAGGTTTTTTTTTTTTTTTGTTCCTTTTTTCGGAGCTGGGGACCGAACCCAGGTCCTTGCGCTTCCTAGGTAAGCGCTCTACCACTGAGCTAAATCCCCAGCCCCCACACAGTGGAATCTTAACATCAGCTTCCATATTGTCTCCACAGCTGATTCTCCCTCTGTCCCTCCTGTCTCTTCTTCTTTTCTGTTCCAGTTTCCTCCTCTTCCTTAAAACTTTTCTCCCATCCATCCTTCCTTCTCATTCAATGACAGTCCTCCTTCTATCCTGTACCTGCCCTCACCTGTATTTTACAAATTAAATGGGGAGAAGGTTCTGGTGACGTCACCTGAGCCCTGAGTACATGAATAGGCAGCTGTCCTTGGGGCAGTGGAATTAGAATGAAAATACAGATAACTCCAGGGCAAACCACAACATAAACCACTACCCTGGGCTCCAACTGCATATGTAACATATGCGCCTTGTTGGTCACCAGTGGAAGGGGAAGCCCTTGGTTCTGCCCCCTTGGACCCCCCCCCAGTGTAGGGGATTGTTGGAGGGGGCAGTAAGGGGGGAATAGATGGGGAGGGTAACACCCTTATAGAAGGGGATGGAAGGGGTTAGGGGGCTGATGGACAGGAAACCAGGAAAGGGAATAACATTTGAAATGTAAATAAGAAATACCCAATTTAATAAAAATGGGGGGAAAAGGGGAGAGAGAGATGCCATTTTGAGGAATCTCAAATGGCCTAGAAGCACTTAAAGAAATATCCAAAGTCCTTAGTAATCAGGAAAATGCAAATCAAAGCAACTCTGGGGTTGCATCATATACCAACCAGAATGGCTAAAATCAAAAACTCAAGAGATAGCACATGCTGGATGAGGATGCAGAGCAAGGGGAACACTCCTCATTGCTGGTGAAAGTACAAACTAGTACAACCATTTTGGAACTCAATTTGACAGTTTCTCAGAAAACTGGAAATAGTTTTACCTCAAAACTCAGCTATACCACTCCTGGACATATACCCAAAAAGAGGCTCCAACATCCCACAAAAACACTTGTTCAACTCTGTTCACAGCAGCTTTATTTGTACTAGTGAGAAACTGGAAACAACATAGATGTTCCTAAAGAATGGGTAAAGAAAATGTGGTATATTTATACAATATAAAACTATCCAGCTATTAAAAACAAAAACATCATAAAATTTGCAGTCAAATGGATGGAACTTGAGTGAAGTAACCCAGTTCCAAAAGGATATGCATTATATGTACTCATTTATAAGTGGACCTTAGCCATAAAATACAGGTACCATGCTATACTCCACAGACTCAGAGTAGTTAAACAAGAAGGAAGGCATAAGTGAGGATGCTTGAATCTCACTTAGAAGGGGCAATAAAATAGTTATGGGAGCAGATGGAGGGAGGGAGGTAGGAGGAAGAAGGAATGATGAGGGAAATATGTGGAGTTCAAGATCAGGTATTGGAAGGAACAGTAGAAATGGCCAAATAGCCATGAAAATAAATTGAAATTTTCAATTGATTGGGCTGAGGAGATAGAGAGCATCTCCAGGATGAGACAGAGACCTGGGATAAGGGAGGAGGCTAAGAATCAATGAGGATTGGTTGTGAGCTGGGACTCACAACCTTAAGGATATGGAAGCTGAAGAAATCACTTCCTGTAGCCAAGCAGGAACCTCAATGTAGGGAAAGAGATACCAACCCACCCACAATACTTTCAACCCAAAATTTATCCTATCTACAGTAAATGCAGGCATGGGGATATGAACAGAGGCTCAGGGAAGAGCCAACCAATAACCGGCCCAACTTGAGACCCATCCCATGGGCAATCACCAATCCCTGACGCTATTAATGATATGCTGATATATTTGCAGACAGGAGTCTAGCATAGCTGACCTCTGAGAAGCTCCAACCAGCAGCTGATGGAGAAAAATGCAGATACCCACAGCCAAAGAGTGAATGGAGTCTGGAGACCCATACGGAAGAATAGGAGGAAGAATTATGGGCCCCAAATGGGATAAGAAATCCACAGGAAGTCGAACAGTCATCCTAACTTGAACTCTCCGGGCTCTTAGACACTGAAGACCAACCAAAGAATACACACAGGCTGGACCTATGCCTCCCACACGTAAGTAGCAAATGTGCAGCTTGGTCTTCATGTGGGTCTCAAACAACTGAAGGGAAGATATTCCAATAGCTGTTGCCTGTACTTGCATGTGGGATATGTTCTACTAGCTGGGTTACATTGTCTGGCCTCTGGGGAAGAGGAATCACCTAGCCTCCCAGAGACTTGAAGTGCAGAGGTTGGGGGATAGCCAGGGGAAGCCCCTCCTGCACAGAGAAGAAGGTGAAGGGAAATGGAGGAAGGATTGTGGAAAGGGGTGACTAGGAGGGGGGCCATGAGTGGGATATAAAGTCCATCCGTAAAGATCAAATTAATTTTTTAAATAATTAATTATTTAATTTAAAATAAAACCCTAATTTTATTTTTAAAAAAAGACAGGGCTGATCCCAGCCCACAGGACCCAGCCCCCAAACACCGTGGGAGAGAGAGCTCATCGCCCAGACGTGTGGGTATTCCTAAGACTGCAGGGCAGAAGAGACCGACACTACTGCTCACCTTTGCCCACATCCCAAGCCCAAGAGGAAACTGTATAGGGCCTCTGGGAACAGGAAGATAGGGGCATTCAAGCTGTAGGAGCCCTGCAGTCCAGTGTGGGCCCGGATCTGAAGGGACTAGGTCAAAGAGCTCCCTGCACCCAAATACCATGAGAGGGGGAGCTAGACCTTCAGAGGGGCAGACATGCCTGGGAAACCTGAGGAGACTACTCTCTGCCCATATTTCTGACTCTAGATAAAAACAACTAGTGCGGAAGGGGAAGCCCTTGGTCCTGCCAAGGCTGGACCCCCAGAGAACGGGATTGTTGGGTGGAGGAAGGTAATGAGGGGAGGATAGGGAGGAGAACACCCTTATAGAAGGGGAAGAGGAAGGGTTAGGGGGTTATTGGCCTGGAAACTGGGAAAGCAAATAGCATTTGAAATGTAAATAAGAAATGCCCAATTCAATAAAGATGAAAAAATTTAAAAAGCAAGAGAGAGAGAGAGAGAGAGAGAGAGAGAGAGAGAGAGAGAGAGAGAAGAGTGAGTCATGAAACATTTCTTGGAAGAAATAATGCAATTCTTATGATTTAAGTGAATAAAAAAAAAAAACAACTAGTGCCATCAAGACCCCCTGTGCACAGGGACCCAGAAGTAGGGGCAGGCCCTTCTGGTTGTTGCCCTCATGGAGAACTGAAACCCAGCCACAAAGACAAACTTCAGGCCCAAGACCAGAGGCAAGACCAACATTTCTGCTCCAAATGACAGACCTGGTGGACTAAGGACACACGCCCACAGGAACACCTGAAGACCAGTAGACAGGAACGACTAAATGCCTGAAAGAGGAACACTCTGTTACCATAACTGGTTGAAAGAAAACAGGAAAACAGGTCTAATGCACTCCTGACACACAGGCCTATAGGATGGTCAAGCCACTGCCAGAAATAGCAGAACAAGGTAACAACAGAGACAACCTGATGGCAAGAGGCAAGCAGAGGAAGCCAAGCAACAGAAACCAAGACTACATGGCATCATCGGAGCCCAATTCTCCCGCCAAAGCAAACACTGAATATCCTAACACACCAGAAAAGCAAGATCTAGATTTAAAATCACATTTGATTAAGGTGATGGAGGACTTTGAAAGACATAAAGAACTCCCTTAGAGAAATGTACGAAAACACAAACAAACAAGTAGAAGCCCTTAGAGAGGAAACACAAAAATCCCTGAAAGAATTACAGGAAAACACAAGCAAACAGGTGAAGGAATTGAAAATAGAAATAGAAACAATAAAGAAAGCACAAAGGGAGACAACCATGGATATAGAAAACCAAAGGAAGAGACAAGGAGCCATAGATAGAAGCATCACCAAGAGAATACAAGAGATAGAAGAGAGAATCTCAGGAGCAGAAGATTCCATAGAAATCATCGACAAAACTGTCAAAGATAATGTAAAACAGAAAAAGCTACTGGCCCAAAACATACAGGAAATCCAGGGCACAATGAGAAGATCAAACCTAAGGATAATAGGTATAGAAGAGAGTGAAGACTCGCCACTCAAAGGACCAGTAAGTATCTTCAACAAAATGATAGATATCTAACCTAAAGAAAGAGATGTCCATAAACATACAAGAAGCCTACACAACTCCAAATAGATTGGACCAGAAAAGATACTCCTCCCGTCATATAACAGTCAAAACACCAAATGCACAAAACAAAGAAAGAATATTAAAAGCAGTAAGGGAAAAAGGTCAAGTAACATATAAAGGCAGACCTATCAGAATTACCCCAGACTTCTCACCAGAGACTGTGAAAGCCAGAAGATCATGGACAGATGTCATACACACCCTAAGAGAACACAAATGCCAGCCAAGGTTACTGTATCCAGAAAAACTCTCAATTATCATAGATGGAGAAACCAAGATATTTCATGACAAAACCAAATTTGCACAATATCTTTCTAAAAATCCAGCCCTACAAAGAATAAATGGTAAATCCCAACACAAGGAGGCAAGCTACACCCTAGAAAAAACAAGAAACTAATTGTTTTGCAACAAAGCAATGAGAAGACATGCATGCAAACATAACCTCACCTCCGAATATGAAGATAACAGGAAGCAACAATCACTATTCCTTAATATATCTCAACATCAATGAACTCAATTCCCCCCCCCAAAAAAGATACAGATTAACAAACTGGATACATAATGAGGACCCAGCATTTTGCTGCCTACAGGAAACACACCTCAGAGACAGAAACAAACACTACCTCAGAGTAAAAGGCTGAAAAACAATTTTCCAAGCAAATGGTATGAAGAAGCAAGCTGGAGTAGCCATTCTAATATCGAATAAAATCAATTTTCAACCAAAAGTCATCAAAAAAGATAAGGAAGGACACTTCATATTTGTCAAAGGAAAAATGCACCAAGATGAACTCTCAATCCAAAATATCTAGGCTCCAAATACAAGGGCACCTACATACATAAAAGAAACCTTCCTAAGCTCAAACCATATATTGCACCTCACACAATAATAGTAGGTATTTCAACACCCCACTCTCATCAATGGACAGATCATGGAAACAGAAATTAAACAGAGACATAGACAGACTAAGAGAAGTCTTGAACCAAATGGGCTTCACAGATACTTATAGAACATTCTATCCTAAAACAAAAGGATATACCTTCTTCTCACCACCTCATGGTACATTCTCCAAAATTGACCATAGAATCAGTCACAAAACAGGCCTCAACAGATACAGAATGAGAGAAATAATCCAATACATCCTACCAGACCACCATGGGCTAATGCTGGTCTTCAATAACAATAAGGGAAGAACGTCCACATATACATGGAAGTTGAACAATGCTCTACTCAGTGATAACCTGGTCAAGGAAGAAATAAAGAAAGAAATTAAAGACTTTTTAGAATTTAATGAAAATGGACAACATACCCAAACTTATGGGACACAATGAAACCTGTACTAAGAGGTAAACTCATAGCCCTGAGTGCCTGCAGAAAGAAACAGGAGAGAGCATATATCAGCAGCACCTAAAAGCTCTAGAACAAAAAAAAACAAATACACCCAGGAGTAATAGAAGGCAGGAAGTAAACTCAGAGCTGAAATCAACCAAGTAGAAACAAAAAGAACTATACAAAGAATCAACAGAACCAAAAGTTGGTTCTTTGAGAAAATCAACAAGATAGATTAAACCCTTAGCCAGACTAACCAGAGGACACAGAGTGTGTCCAAATTAACAAAATCAGAAATGAAAAGCAGATATAACTACAGAATCAGAGGAAATTCAAAAAATTCATCAGATCCTACTACAAAGACTATATTGAACAAAACTTGAAAATCTGGAGGAAATGGACAATTTCCTAGACAGATACCAGGTACTGAAGTTAAATCAGGACCAGATAAACCATTTAAACAACACCACAACTCCTAAAGAAATAGAAGCAGTCATTAAAAGTCTCCCAACCAAAAAGAGCCCAGGTCCAGATGGGTTCATTGCAAAATTCTATCAGACTTTCATAGAAGACCTCATAAAAATACTATCCAAATTATTCCACAAAATTGAAACAGACAGAGTGCTAATGAATCCATTCTATGAGGCCACAATTACTCTTATACCTAAACCACACAAAGACCCAACAAAGAAAGAGAACTTCAGACCAATTTCCCTTATGAATATCGACGCAAAAATACTCAATAAAATTCTTGCAAACTGAATCCAAGAGCACATCAAAACAGTCATCCATCATGATCAAGTAGGCTTCATCCCAAGTATGCAGGGATGGTTTAATATGTGGAAAACCATCAACATAATCCACTATATAAACAAACTGAAGGATGAAAACCACATGATCATTCATTAGATGCTGAGAAAGCATTTGACAAAATTCAACACCCCTTCATGATAAAAGGCCTGGAAAGATCAGGAATTCAAGGCCCATACCTAAACATAGTAAAAGCCATATACAGCAAACCAGTTGCTAACATTAAACTAAATGGAGAGAAACTTGAAGCAATCCCACTAAAATCAGGGACTAAACAAGGCTGCCCACTCTCTCCCTACTTATTCAATTAGTTCTTGAAGTTCTAGACAGAGCAATCAGACAACAAAAGGAGGTCAAGGGGATACAGATCGGAAAAGAAGAAGTCGAAATATCACTATTTGCAGATGATATGATAGTATATTTAAGTGATCCCAAAAGCTCCACCAGAGAACTACTAAAGCTGATAAACAACTTCAGCAAAGTGGCTGGGTATAAAATTAACTCAAATAAATCAATAGCCTTCCTCTACACAAAAGAGAAACAAGCCGAGAAAGAAATTAGGGAAACGACACCCTTCATAATAGACCCAAATAATATAAAGTACCTCGGTGTGACTTTAACCAAGCAAGTAAAAGATCTGTACAATAAGAACTTCAAGACTCTGAAGAAAGAAATTGAAGAAGACCTCAGAAGATGGAAAGATCTCCCATGCTCATGGATTGGCAGGATTAATATAGTAAAAATGGCCATTTTACCAAAAGCGATCTACAGATTCAATGCAATCCCCATCAAAATTCCAATCCAATTCCTCAGAGAGTTAGACAGAACAATTTGCAAATTCATCTGGAATAACAAAAAACCCAAGATAGCTAAAACTATCCTCAACAATAAAAGGACTTCAGGGGGAATCACTATCCCTGAACTCAAGCAGTATTACCGAGCAATAGCGATAAAAACTGTATGGTATTGATACAGGGACAGACAGACAGACCAGTGGAATAGAATTGAAGACCCAGAAATGAACTCACACACCTATGGGCACTTGATTTTTGACAAAGGAGCCAAAACCATCCAACGGAAAAAAAGATAGCATTTTCATCAAATGGTGCTGGTTCAACTGGAGGTCAGCATGTAGAACAATGCAGATCAATCCATTCTTATCACCCAGTACAAAGATTAAGTCTAAGTGGATCAAGGACCTCCACATAAAACCAGATAATTCAAACTAATAAAAGAAAAATTGGGGAAGAATCTCGAACACATGGGCATTGGAGAAAATTTCCTGAACAAAACACCAATGGCTTATGCTCTAAGATCAAGAATTGACAAATGGGGTTTCATAAAACTACAAAGCTTCTGTAAGGCAAAGACACTCTTGTTAGGACAAAATGGCAGCCAACAGATTGGGGAAAGATCTTTACCAATCCTACAACTGATAGAGGGCTCATATTCAAAATATACAAAGAACTCATAAAGTTAGACTGCATGGGGACAAATAACCCTATTAAAAAATGGAGTTCAGAGCTAAACAAAGAATTCACAGCTGAGGAATGCCGAATGGCTGAGAAACTCCTAAAGAAATGTTCAACATCTTTAGTCATAAGGGAA
Source organism: Rattus norvegicus (assembly GCF_021556685.1). NCBI lineage: Eukaryota > Metazoa > Chordata > Mammalia > Rodentia > Muridae > Rattus > Rattus norvegicus. Next base: position 70,406,675 of record NC_141550.1, read on the forward strand.
ATGCAAATCAAAACAACCCTGAGATTCCACCTCATACCAATCAGAATGTCTAAGATTAAAAAAAACTCAGGTGACAACAGACACTGGTAATGATGTGGAGAAAGAGGAACACTCCTCCATTGTTGGTGGGATTGCAAACTGGTACAACCACTCTGAAAATCAGTCTGGAGGTTCCTCAGAAAATTGGACATTGCACTACCTGAAGACCCAGCTATACCACTCCTAGGCATTTACCCAAATGATGCTCCAACATACAACAAAGACACATGCTCCACCATGTTCATAGCAGCCATATTCACAATATCCAGAAGCTGGAAAGAACCTAGATGCCCCTCAATAGAGGAATGGATACAGAAAATGTGGTACATGTACACAATGGAGTATACTCAGCTATAAAAAACAATGACTTATAACATTTGGGGGAATCTCTTGGACAATCCTGATCAAAGGAAATCAAAGATTTTTCTCAGACCTGCTATAGAGGGTTTTGTTCTCTACAGCTCCTTGGGGATCATTGTAATTTTCCTATATAAGTTTTAAATTTGTAATATGATTTAAGTATAAAATCCAAATCTGGACTGTCAAACTTCTTGCTGCCCAGCATGTTTACTGTGTGTGCCATTCCCAGTATCAAAATGGAAGAAGAGAATTAACTCCACAAATTCCTCTCTGACCTCCACATACATGTGATAAATGTGTATACATATGTATATACCACACACACAACTAGGTAAACAGATAAATAGATGACAGACAGACAGACAGAAAGACAGATATAAATAGATAGTGGAGGACAATGATGAAGATAGATAGATAGATAGATAGATAGATAGATAGATAGATAGATAGATAGATAGATAGTAGATGAGAGAAATTTTAAATAACCTAAGCCAAAATTACCCTCCATCATTAGGGTTTCACTTCACTTCTGAAATAGATAAAGAAGAAAATTGCTATATAGCGATCTGAACAGAGTAATCTGGTAGGTCCAAGTCATAGACTCTGCTATATTTTGTATAGAAAGGTGTTGTTTGGTTAGTTAATTTCCTAGTTTGGATTTGCTTATTGGTGGTGATTGTTGTGGCGGTTGTGATTGTGGTTGTGGTTGTATGTGATATCAGGTTTCACTGTGTAACCCAGCAGACCCTGAATAGCTCTATAATTTGAGCTTGTCTCAAACCCATGACAATTCTCCAGTTTCATCCTTCCAAGGATTGAAATTATAGCTGGGGCCCAGCACATCCAGCAATGATGCCGATTTATGGGCAGAGTTAATGCTATGCAGCCATGTATATTTTGGAAAATATTCCTGGTGCCTACAGGATTTACCCCTCCATTATTTCGAATGCAGTATGACAAAACTTTCCATGTTAGTATCTCCATTTGTCACTAGGAAATTGATCAAATAAGAAAATTAGACAAAGGTGAAGACAGACCTGCCCTGAAGCAGACGACTTTTCCTGAGAGAGGAAGATCATAGAAACACAGACCACTGCAGACGTGTGCTTAAGTCACTAAAATGTTTGCAGCTGCTAAAGAAAAATGACATAAATGTTAGCACACATAATCCATACCAAATATTTTCATCATCTAGTTGCATTACTTTGTTAACCAACAAATCAATCCTTTGGAAGAAGTTTTTATAAAGCGGGTCAATATTTTGCTAGTAAAGGAAGGATCCACGACAGGAGAGCTGATGGACTGACCAGCACAGTTACCACTCAGGCCCAGACCCAGGGCTTTGAGTTGAGCCACCCCAACCCCTGCTTCATCTATGATCTGCTCAAGCACATAGAGGGAGGTAAAAGTAGGTAACCAGCCTGGGCTACATGATGAGTTCAAAGTTGAGCTGCACTCAATGAGACCCTGACTCTAATAAACAGAAATATAAAAATATACAATAGGGCTGGAGGAATAGCTCAGCGCTTAAGAACACTGACTGTTCTTCCAGAGGTCCTGAGTTCAGTTCCCAGCAACCATATGGTGGCTCACAACCATTTGTAATGGGATCTGATGCCCTCTTCTGGTGTGTCTGAAGACAGCTACAGTGTATCCACATGCAAAAAAAAAAAAAACAAAAAAAAAAACACAGTAGCCTGCCTGAGAATTGTGTGAGATTAAGCCAATCTATCAATCTGAATCTCCCAGCCTGTGAGCTACTACCACTAGCTAATGATCTATTGACAGTTGATGGCTGGAAGAGAAATTTGACTGTAATTGCAGTTGTGTTCACTGATGGGTTGACCATCTACAGTAGATGAACCAACATGACGCGTATATGGGTGTCGCTAATGTCACTCTAGGGAGAAGACAAAAATTTAAAGTATATTTGAAAGGGAAGAATCAGAAAAAGTGGTATACATGTGTAGAATTCTCAAAGAATATGTTAAAAGCAAGAAAGACAATAGCCTAGAATCTAGTAGGGTCTAAAATGTAGGCAATTGTACCTTCAGCTAGAAGAGAATGCCCTGATAGCTGTAATGAAAAGCCGAGCAATGAATAAACATTACAAGTAAAGGGACAGTTAGTTTTTCAAATTATTTGGGGAAAAGGATATGGATAGGACAATCAGCACCTTTCTACAGCATAACTGTTAGGAAGAAATGCTACTTCTCTCTTTAGAATAGAAAATTTTAGATAGGGCTGGAAAGATGACTCAGCAGTTAAGAGCTCTTGATGATCCCCCAAGGCAGCCAGAGTTCAAATGCTAACACCATGCTGCACAGCTAAGAACCCCCTATAACTCCAGCTTTGGGAGATCTGATGCCCTCTTGTGTACCTGCACACATAGGCTCACACACACACAAAGTGAGATGCGTGCACATGAGTAAAAATAAAGTGATTTTAAAAATAATAAATAAATATGGAAAGAATCGTGTTGCCATGATGGGATGGGTAGCACATCCAAAACACATCAAGAACATTTATTTCATCTTAAATGTATGAGAGGTTTTCTACTCTTTGTGGGGAAAGAAGAAATAGAAACAGCCGCAATGTCATAGCCACTAATCATTAATATATAAAAGGGAAAGGGAGAGAGAAGATGGATGGATACCAGGAAGTTCCCTGGACAGCCTTAAATTCGGTTTATGGAATACTTAAGGAGTTTTATTGAAGAGACTAATGATGATAACTGAGGAAATGACATGCTTTTCTGGGAACTGCTGTGAAAGCAGAAGTGAATGGCAGGGTTCTCTGTCACTGCAAGGGAACAAGCCCCCTTGTTGCAGAGGACACAAATGAGTAGTCACATTCCCAGTCGAATTGTAGAAAAACTGCCACAGCTAGCATTGCTACAGGGATTGCTAAAATATTGCTTTAACTGTGTGTCTACTATGTGTGTGTGAGAGAGTGTGTTTGTGTATATGCATGTGGTCTCCATGGAGTCCAGGAGAATCTTCTGGAGTTATAGAAGGTTCTGAGCTGCTCAACTTGGGAGCTCAGAACTAAACACCAGTCCTCTGCAACAGCAATGTGAGCTCCTAACTGCTGAGCCATCTCTTCAGCTTCTACTCCAAGAAATTTAACAAAATCTGTCTACCTACTCTTGCAAATTGCAAGTTTTCATTCTTAGAACAAAATGCCGCTCACTTATATGACTCAGGCTTTGGAAACAAAGGACATCTGAGGCACAAGACCAGCCCCACTTTCTAAACTCATGCCCAGGGTTGGTGCCACATATTTGAATCATTAAAAGAGCAGTATTAGGAGTTTCACATGTTTTCTCAACTTCTTCCATTGCCAATGTTTCTAGGAGAAGCAGTAAGTTACAGCCCTGTTATCTCTTTCAGAGGTTGAAGTCTGCTTAGGTTGGCCAACTCATCAAATATAGTCTTGGTGACTTGGAGACCATTCGACTGAAGTATATAGGTGGGTTTAGGTTCACAATAGAAAATATTGTCTTATTTCAAACATCATCTTGTGCCTTCCACCTTCTCAAATCAAGATATGCAGAAGTGCTATTTATCACAGAGCAGACAGTACCTGTACTCCAAGAAGAGGATTTCTCTAATTCCTATATCCATAACTGGTCATTGCCCAACCCACTCCCTGCAATAACTGGAGTCTTTCTCTGCCCTCTCCCAGTTAAGTTCATATTCTAGCACAAAGATCATGACCTCATAGCTAAAGGTTAACATGTTGTCATGCTTGGCCTCTGCCCATCACCCTTCTTGTCAGCCCAAAAACCTACTTCGATTCAGCACTGACCACAAAGATCACCCATCACCATCTAGAGTAAAGAGCATTGATACGTTTTACCAACTTATACTACCAAGTTGATCTTATAACCTTTTAAAGATGATACCCAGATACTATTGCTTTCCCATGAGAAATGTTTCCCCTGAGTCTATCAGACCTTGAAAAGATAAGCACAACCTGAATTAACCCTAAAGTCTTTTTGCAAATGAACCATACTTCTTTATTTTCAACAATTGGCAGTCACCCTCTTTAGTCCTCTCCCTGGTGTAGACATTAGACCTTACTATCTCAGGCTTGCTGCAGCCTCTGTGCTAACACCATCTCTCCCAGGGTCTAATTGGGACTATGGGATACCGCCAAGCCACACTTGATAATATGCACAGTAAATCATCCTTTCTGAAAGTCCATGTGTCAAATATCTATAGGCACATCTGTTTTCACAATTAATCTACTTTGGGAAACATTATACAAAAAGACAGAAGATGAGTCAGAAAGTTGTTTTTAAACATGAATGTTCTGCGCAACAGCAAGAAGAGGGAAGAGGGGGAGAAAATAAAGAAGAAAGGAAGGATAAAAGAGGCAAAACAGAGAGGTAGACCTCAGCCTATTTCCAATAGTTTCCCCTTAGAAGGATCTAGCAGAATGATAGTCACTGAGCACAGACTTGCACAAGGACATCCCCATTTTAAAAGACAAGAGCTAAGAATCGAATGTGATAATTTGCTCTTTTCTGCATTCCATTTGCAGAGTCAACAGAATGGAGAACACCCACAGACTCATTCTCCACAGAAGCTACTGGAAGACTAACTGGTCACTGCAGAAGGCCTGGAGGCTAACACTCACCAGTGCTCTGATTTCATAATAGCAAGAGACTCCACCCTCCCATTAAAGACAGAGGTCAGCCTGCAAAGAGCACACAGAACTCAACACTCCAGTGGACATGGAAGACTTCTTTATCCATGAGTCCCTGCCTACACTCCTCTACCCCACAATCAGTTTATTTTCCAATCTTCTGCCATTAAACTTCCAAGGAAGATCATAGAATCTTACACCTCATCAGGGATATGGTATTCAAAATAAGCACTGTTAATGATCAACTGTCTAATTATAAAGTCTCAGAGAGTCTAAGAAACTCTAGAAAAAGAGGCAGCAGGAAATCCAGATAAGATAAAGCCACACTTGTTCAGCTCAGGTCATTTAGGGGTACAGTAACCATGGCCCTGTCCAACACAGGCTGATGAGTAATATGTGATGGGTGGAGGAAAGGCCAATATCTTGTCAAACAGATATGACAGTGAGGAATAGAAGGTCTCACTTCCAGCTATAACACCTTCCCAGGTGGGTTCCTTACATGAAATCCAACTCTATTCTTATGAATTCTATGTGGTCTTACCTCTTTATTATAATTAACACACGGTCCTGAAAGGGGTGTGGTAAGGCACACTTGAATTTACAGCATTCAGGAAGTGGGTAGAGATAGGGAAAGAATCCTGGACTACATAGTGAATTAGAGACTAGCCTGGAAGACTTCTTTACTCATGAGTCCCTGCCTACTCTTCTCTACCCCACAATCAGTTTATTTTCGAATCTTCTGCCATTAAACTTCCAACAAAGATCCTAGAATCTTACACCAGTCTTCCATAAAACCTTATCTCAAAATAGAGGTGGAGATGTTAAGTGAATGCAAGCCATAATTACAACATATCTTCATGCTTAAGTTGCATGTGTTTATGCTTTGTTATCAGCTACACATGAAGGCTTATGCTATAAATGCTTGTTCTACAGCAGAAAGAGCTATAAACTTGAAGGAAAGTGGCTGTCAAGATGATGTAGTGGGTAAAGGTGCTTAGGGCCACATTTGATAACCTGAGTGAGTTCAATCCCAGGAACAGCCTGGTAGAAAGGAAAACTGACCCTGCACATTGTCCTCTGATATGTCCTACACATGAATGTGGGATGAATATACCCATACCCATTTTTATGATGACAGATAGATAGATAGATAGATAGATAGATAGATAGATAGATAGATAGATGGATAATATAGAGGGAGGGAGGGAAGAAGAGAAAGAAAGAGAAAGAGAGATGATAAATGAGACAGACAGAGAGACAGACAGACAGACAGACGGACGGACAGACAGACGGGTGCCTAAACTTTAGATTAGACTGGCCAGGTTCAAATCAACTCCTAGTGCGACTATTAGATTTGCTATTTCAAAATCTTGCCTCTCTGATTCTCAGTTTCCTCATCAGTAAAACAAAGTTGATAGTACCATTTAGTGAATGGGTTCTATGAGAATGTATTCAATATTCAATAATAATAACCAATAGGCCCAGCCTTCTGGTTACTCTCACCAACCACTCTCTCCTATCGCCCTTCTACCCATCAACCCTCTTTCCTCACAAATCTTTTTCTCCTATTCATGTGGTTTTGTTCTGTCATGTGACCCATTGAGTTTAACCAGGACATATGTGTGATTGCTAATTTCAAGTGATGCTTGGGAGCCTGATGGACTCACCTGTTGATACACAGCTTAAGACAATGACTTCCTCTTCCCTGGACCTCATCAGTAGCTAATAGCTGAGTGTAGGGGAGGGTGCAAAATGAACTGTGATCAATACAGAGACTTAGGGATGCTCATGGCACTGATAATAAATGGCAATCAAGTGCTCAGCCCTAATTAGGACCTTTATGACATCCCTTCTAAGGCTCAGGGAGTATTACAATATACATATATACATATATATATATATATATGAATACCAGAATACACAATATATATGTATATATATATATGTATATATATGTATATATATATATATATGAATACCAGAAGATTCAACATGACATCCCCTGGCCATGACAATATGGATATTTCAAGAATGATCTCACAGTAATTCTGTTTGCCTGCACACAATTAGGCCTGTCACCAGTAAATCATAGATGAGGGAGGGACTTATACTAACCTACTCAACTATTGGATACTTGTAGGTTCCAAGGTAGAGATAGTCATTGTCTGAAATTGTGTGCCCAGGAGGCCCCAAGGAATGGTTCAAACTTCTTGATTACACAGATGGCCCTAGTTAAACTCAGTGGATAAAAGGATGAAACAAAGAGGCCTGACTCTTTAAAGAGTTAAAAGAGGCTTGTAAGGTGAAAATCTCTTGACTGGGGTAGGTGGAAGACAGAAAAATTTGAATGGTGAAAGTAAACAGAATACATTGTATACATGTATGAAATTATCAAAAAATAAAATTAATAAAAGTTATATACATATATATACAAAAATAATGATAGTAAAGAATCAGATTTCCTGTAATCATAAATTTGAATACTGTCCTTATGTAAACAGTGTTCTGTGTTGACAATGGTCCTGGTAGGATAAACTCTAGAGAATTATTGATGGTGGAAATTTACTCTAGAAAAATACAAACTGTCTGAAAAATATTGAGAGGATATGGACTCAGCTGTAATTCTCCCCTTAAGGCCATAGATCAGCAATGTCTACAGCCCTTCAGAAAGAGAATCAGGAAAGAAAATGTTAAACAAATATATTCAAGATATGTGTGCTCTTTTCCAGGAATGCTAAAGGCTTGGCCCGCTTCAGCTAAAATTCATTACAATGTATTTTGCTGAACTTACTAGAGCTTGTTTGACTACAGTCGAGACTAAATCCATCTCTTAGTGATAAATGTTTAACCTGGGTCATTTTTTCCATTGTATTTGGTATCTTGGTTGCTATGTACAGAATAAAAGCATGCATTGACATGGGTTTGATTGGCATAGCTGATGTCTCTGTTGCCTAAATATTTATTGATTATAGAGGTATATGCCAATTACTTCTTTTCCATCCATATGTAAGTGTGCAACAAATTACTCAATTTGACATGTGTGTGGGTGTGCATGCACGTGTGTGTGCATCCACGTGTGTGTGTATGTGGGTGTGCATGCACGTGTGTGTGCATGCACGTGTGTGTGTGGGTGTGCATGAACGTGTGTGTGCATGCACGTGTGTGTGTGTGGGTGTGCATGAACGTGTGTGTGCATGCACGTGTGTGGGTGTGCATGCACGTGTGTGTGTGTGTGTGTGTGTGTGTGTGTGTGTGTGTACAGATTAGGTGTCTTCCTCAGTCTCTCCCCAGTTTACTTTTTGAAACAGGGTCTCTCTCACTGACCTGGAGATCACCAATTTGGATGAACTGGCTTCTCAAGAAGCCCTAGGAATCCTTTTGTCTCTGTCCAGTGAACACTGGGCTACAGGTGCCACCACCAATCTTGGCATTTTATGTGGCTACTAAACACTGCAGTCAGTTCCTCATACTTGCACAAGAAGCACATTTTTGCACTTTACTGCCACAGCCACCTCTCTGGGCTCCCAATGTGACTTTACACAATGCTCACTCACTTGTGTTAGAGGAGAAAGAAAAGTGAATGGAATCTCACCCTTGCCCTCAGATAATTATTCATAGAGTTAAGACAAAGCAAATACTCACTGAATAATAATACTATCATTGGATTATCATAGCATACAAGATGATGTGGCAGAATCTTGAACAACTCAGTAGAATTGGTATATGAGTTGTTCTCTAAAGAATATGTTCAAATAATCTGTATACATTTGATAATGGTACATCCAGCAGAGAAAATAGCATGACAGAAGACAGAGTCAGAAAAACTGGACTGAAAAAAAAGGCGCAACATGATGGGAATAGTAGTGAAATGTTCTCATCTCCTAATTCAGTCACCTGGGTCTTGTCTGAATCCATTTGAGATTCTGACTGTCATTATACAGTGTATAGTTTTCTTCTCTGAATACGTGGTAATTTCTTTAGCAATTTCAAACTTTGCAACTTGGTTGGTTAGTTGGTTCTGTTGGATATTGAATGTATTTATACCCTAATAATACTTTTTTATTTTTGAAGCCAGACTTTATTTCCTATATAGTAATGTGATTTCCATATTAAATAATACTGCAACAGAATGATTTTATATAGTTTTAAAGAGAATAAAAAGGGGTGAATACTTCAGGTTACAAAACCCACCCTTGCAGGACATCTTCTTTCCAAAACCACTTTTTCCCCCAATTTTTTGAAATTGAAAAACAGCTATGTGTGTGCTGTTTTACTTGAATGCATGACTGTGCGTAATGTGCATGCAGGTTCAGAGAAGCCAGACGATGTCAAATCTCCTAGAACTGACATCAACTGAGATAGACATGGCGACAGTTTCAGATACCATCCTGGTACTGAGAATTGTACCTGGATCCTCAGAAAGAGCATTCAGGGTTCTTAACTGCTGATCTATCTCTTCTGCCCCCGAAATTGTGTTTTCTATGAAGAGTCAATGTGGCAAGTGTAGTCACTCACTTGTTCTGTCTAATTTTGACCACACTAATGGCCAGTGGAATTAGGAGCACCTGCCTGTCACAGTCACTGTCTCAACAGAAGAACACATGTTGGGTTCAATTGATATTAAAAAAAGAGGGTGGGGGTGGGGGGAAAAAAAGAAAAAAAAGAATTTTTCTACAATAAATATTCTAAGGACATTTGTTTCTAGGGTGTAGTAGATTACTAGGAAACATCTAATTTTTTCTTTATTTTGGACTTTGTGTTTTGGGGATTATTCTATTTTATTATTATTGTTGTTGTTGTTATTATTATTATTATTATTATTATTGAAAATAGGTTCTTCTCTCATAAATTACATCCTGAACACAGTTTTCCCCCTCCACTCCTATTAGCTTCCCCCATACACATCAGATCCTTCTCTCTCACCCAGATCCACCCCCCCTCCATTTTCCTTCATAAACAAGCAGTCTTCCACGAGACAACAATCAAATATGACAAAACAAGATGCAATAAGAACAGGCAGAAGCCCTCATTTATTAAGAAGATAGAAATATTAATTGTAGAGTCAGCATTGTTCCACACCTGAGGGAGAAAAAAAAACAGAATTTCTTAATAAGACATAGTGAGTTTTAGAATCACTAGTAGGCATAGGCACCATCGTCAGCTACGTATGACTATTCCATTCAAGCAGCATTTTTCCTTCTGGTTTGGTGTCTGGTCATATGTGTATCATCCTCTAAACATTCCAGAAACACACTGAAGAGACAGCCTGAGCTCATGCTCTGTGGACCTCAGTTCTTCACTCCAGCCCACTTCTGTGCTCTTTTTCACTTTCCTATCTTTCCCATGGTATAGGTTGGGCTCTTAATTTAATGGGGACTTCAGGACTCTGCTTCCCTTCCTTGTCTTTCACCACATTCAGGAAACCTTCTCAAGAGAGCAAGTGTGATAAATCACAGGATGCTGTCTGTTGTTCTTTCTTCCACACTCCACTGCACAACCTCAGCACCAAACCTTGGAGGCTCATTTAAGTTGTTTCTGATAAGAAAGTAAATCCAATCATTTCTTTCTTCCTTTCTGTCCCAAACCACCCAATATGACCAAATTTTGTTTCTATGTTTGGTTTTCTCATTTTAGAGAGAGTGTTGGATTTTTTTATAATTATTTGTAAAAACAACAATTTTAGAGTGACTTTGGGCTTGGGGGAGAACTAAATGCGGGCTACAAAGATCTCTCATATACTACCTGCCTTCATACATGTATAATTTCCCCTACAAACACATCCTCTGCTAGAGTGGAAGACTTATTACAATTTATCAACCTATATCAAGACATTATCACCTGAAATCCAGAGCCTGCATACGAGTTCTCTCATGGTATGGACCTGCTGTGGCTTCTCGCAACACCACAGTATGTATGAACTATTAAAAGTATATTTGATCATGTAATCACTTTTGAAACATATGATATATTGCCTACTTTTTAACTACCATAATAACTACAGTAATGGGATAAAGAGCAAAATGTCTAAGAATATATAATACTCTACTTACATGCTTCATCATCATCATATACATCCGGTCTCTCCAGGGTGTTCTTGAACATGGGTTTCCTCCTGAAGAAGGCATTCTACACATATTCTTCCCTCTTTTAGAACTACTGTGAACACTCATTCAGTTTCTAACTGACCTCTATTTTTCATTTAGATGTCAATTGGACAATCCCTTCCAGAATGCATTCTTCATTTTTTTAACATTCATCCCAGGATATATCAAATTATTTTACACCATTGTGTCTTCAAACCCATCTTCCTTTTCTTGTTATACTTTCCTTGATTTGCCATGAAAAGTCAATGGTACAGATACTGGAGGTTATATTCATTTTCTACATCAGACTGCTAGTACATAGGACTACTAACCATGGCCATCTTGATTAATCATGATATTTTCAGTATCTATTGAATACATTTAGGAACTATTGACCAAATAAGTGAATGGCTACTATACTACAAAACCATGTTAGACACTTAAGTTATATGGAATAAAAAGAGAGAAGATCTTCAAAGGAGCCTGGGCAATAAGGAAAGAGAGGAGGTAGAAGGTTGAACAGGGCAAAGGAGCTCAGAAGCAAAGGCTTTTCAAATGCTTTTCATTTTCTCCCTGCCCTTGTGTTTACCTCTGGTCCTTCTATGTTGCTTCAATTCTCCTTCCTAATGAGGTTGAAGTCTGTGCACTTTAATATGTTTATAAGTATCATGTTCTCCTGAATTTGCAAGGAAGCACAGAGAGGAAAAAACTAGAAATGATATTCCAATGGAAAACATCTTTAAAAATGAGAATGTCACAGCAGCTCTCTGCTCCCAAACCCCGTGGGAGAGAGACCTCACTGCCTGATCAGGTGGGCACTCCTGAGGCTGCAGAGCGGAGGAGACCACCAACACTGCTCACCCCTGCCCACATCCCTGGCCCAAGAGGAAACTGTATAAGGCCTCTGGGTTCCCGTAGGGGAGGGCCCGGGAGCGGCAGGACCCCTGCGCCTGGGACACCGCCGGAACCTGAGGGAAACAGACCGGATAAACAGTTCTCTGCACCCAAATCCCGTGGGAGGGAGACCTAACCTTCAGAGAGGCAGAAACGCCTGGGAAACCAGAAGAGACTGCACTCTGTGCACATCCAGACGCCAGAGGAAAACACCAAACGTCATCTGGAACCCTGGTGCACGGAGGCTCCCGGAAAGAGCGGCGCAGATCTTCCCGGTTGCTGCCACAGCGGAGAGGACTTAGGCAGTACCCCACGAGCAAACTTGAGCCTTGGAACCACAGGTAGGACCAACTTTTCCCCTGCAAGAAACCTGCCTGGTGAACTCAAGACACAGGCCCACAGGAACAGCTGAAGACCTGTAGAGAGGAAAAACTACACGCCCGAAAGCAGAACACTCTGTCCCCATAACTGGCTGAAAGAAAACAGGAAAACAGGTCTACAGCACTCCTGACACACAGGCTTATAGGACAGTCTAGCCACGGTCAGAAATAGCAGAACAAAGTAACACTAGAGATAATCTGATGGCGAGAGGCAAGCGCAGGAACCCAAGCAACAGAAACCAAGACTACATGGCATCATCGGAGCCCAATTCTCCCACCAAAGCAAACACGGAATATCCAAACACACCAGAAAAGCAAGATCTAGTTTCAAAATCATATTTGATCATGATGCTGGAGGACTTCAAGAAAGACATAAAGAACTCCCTTAGAGAACAAGTAGAAGCCTACAGAGAGGAATCGCAAAAATCCCTGAAAGAATTCCAGGAAAACACAATCAAACAGTTGAAGGAATTAAAAATGGAAATAGAAGCAATCAAGAAAGAACACATGGAAACAACCCTGGACATAGAAAATCAAAAGAAAAGACAAGGAGCTGTAGATACAAGCTTCACCAACAGAATACAAGAGATGGAAGAGAGAATCTCAGGAGCAGAAGATTTCATAGAAATCATTGACTCAACTGTCAAAGATAATGTAAAGCGAAAAAGCTACTGGTCCAAAACATACAGGAAATCCAGGACTCAATGAGAAGATCAAACCTAAGGATAATAGGTATAGAAGAGAGTGAAGACTCCCAGCTCAAAGGACCAGTAAATATCTTCAACAAAATCATAGAAGAAAACTTCCCTAACCTAAAAAAAGAGATACCCATAGGCATACAAGAAGCCTACAGAACTCCAAATAGCTTGGACCAGAAAAGAAACACCTCCCGTCACATAATTGTCAAAACACCAAACGCACAAAATAAAGAAAGAATATTAAAAGCAGTAAGGGAAAAAGGTCAAGTAACATATAAAGGCAGACCTATCAGAATCACACCAGACTTCTCGCCAGAAACTATGAAGGCCAGAAGATCCTGGACAGATGTCATACAGACCCTAAGAGAACACAAATGCCAGCCCAGGTTACTGTATCCTGCAAAACTCTCAATTAACATAGATGGAGAAACCAAGATATTCCATGACAAAACCAAATTTACACAATATCTTTCTACAAATCCAGCACTACAAAGGATAATAAAGGGTAAAGCCCAACATAAGGAAGCAAGCTATACCCTAGAAGAAGCAAGAAACTAATTGTCTTGGCAACAAAACAAAGAGAATGAAAGCACACAAACATAACCTCACATCCAAATATGAATATAACAGGAAGCAATAATCACTATTCCTTAATATCTCTCAACATCAATGGCCTCAACTCCCCAATAAAAAGATATAGATTAACAAACTGGATACACAATGAGGACCCTGCATTCTGCTGCCTACAGGAAACACACCTCAGAGACAAAGACAGACACTACCTCAGAGTGAAAGGCTGGAAAACAACTTTCCAAGCAAATGGTCAGAAGCAGCAAGCTGGAGTAACCATTCTAATATCAAATAAAATCAATTTTCAATTAAAAGTCATCAAAAAAGATAAGGAAGGACACTTCATATTCATCAAAGGAAAAATCCACCAAGATGAACTCTCAATCCTCATCTTCGATTGGTTTATATACAAGTGTGCAATTTCTAGGCTTGAAAGTAAAATGATGCTATCTGGTGCTGGATAGAGGAGCCTTATTTTTTATTATGGCAGCTTGCTATTTCTGTAACATGGTGATTTGGTTGAACACAATAAAGTACAGTAGTTACTGATCTCCCCCTCTTCCTGGATGAGTGAGGAGATGATTAAATGTTGATGTCAGCATCCATGAGCATATTCAGATGAGCTTCTGCTTCTGTTGAAAAGGATGCTGTGTTTGATTGTGGTCCGAAGCTTTGAAGCACTACTTGGCATCTCCTTCCTTGGAGGTCTCACTGTTTAAACATAACAGATTTGATAGCTTGTTGGTAAGGTGAGGTCCAGCTTGTCTCCACTAGGTCATCTTCATGTGAATCCGGTGGTTATACGGTTTTGTTCTAGGGATATTTCATTTTTTTAATAACGGTTTTAGCTGACATTCATGGAGAGAATGAATCCTTAGAACTGTGCCACTAGTGAAAGGAAATCCTGTCTAGAGTATGTTTCTTTACAAAGCTGTGTCACACCATCCTTTGGGCCCTCTGCTGGAAAAGTAGAATCAAGTCTCAAATAATGCCTTTTAAATTGTATCCTCTAGTATTATAGATGTAGGACAGTACTGTATCATACCTCTGTGGATGTAAAATAGCTTGTACCTGCTTTATGATACCGTGCTTTATCAGAGCTGTTTTTAATGATGTTGCTCAGAATGTTTTCTTTCCAGATGATGATTGAGAAGCTAATTTAAAAAAAAATGGTGCCAGGTACCACAAGAGTAACAGAACTGTGCTGTTTTCTCGGGTTTTGTTTTTTTACTTTTTTTTTTAATGGAGTGTGCTGGATGTCTCTACAGTTTTGTTCAGATGACTGCAGAACCTGGAAAAGCTGTTGCTGCTGTTGATGCATAACACACTGCTATTATTGGTCTTTTTATATAAATATAAATATATATACAGATATATAATTTGAATTTTTTGAAACTTTACCTGTGCTGTCAACTTTCGAAAAAAGTATCCCCGTTTACTGTGTTGAGTTGGCACTGTACAGAAATTAACAGCCATATTGGTCTAGAAATGTTGAACTTAAGTTTTTTCCATTTGTACAGGGGTAACACACTGTATTAAATATGTAAGGTCTTATATACATGGGTTTGATTACAAAAACTAATAAAGTATTCTCTAAATTAAAAAAAATATATACGATAATAAAAATGTAACTAGAAAAAAATGAGAATGTCTATGACAAAAAGAATTAATATTTGATGGAGACAATTTCCTAACAAGTTTTTTTTGTGGGTAAAATATAGTTGTGACCTAAAATCTTACCGTTGCTCACCAACTTAGTCACTGTTTTATTTCTGTGAAGAGACACCATGACCAAAGCAACTCTTACAAAAGAAAGCATTAAAGTGAGGGCTTGCTTACAGTTTCAGGGGTTTACTCCATTATCATCACATCAGGAGCATGGCTGGAACATGCTAATTACATCCAGACCTGTAGGCAGCAACAGGAAGTGATCCCCAGCCTGGTGTGGGGTTTTGAAACCTCAAAGCACATCCCCAATGACCCTTTTCTTCTAATAAGGCCATATGGCCTAATTCTATTTCTATTCCCTGGTGACCAGTCAAATATATGAGCCTATGAAAGCCATTCTTATTCAAACCATCATAATCACTATATTCCCTTTGTTTTACATTTTCATGTGTGTATATTACTTTAAAAGATATCCACAAAAGAGTACATTACAGTTAAGACAATGCTGTTAGGAAGTATGGCGATTTTTCCTTCCATTCACCTTAAGGTAATGGGTGGATCTCCAACAAAATACAGATGAGCCATAAAAAATAAACAGAGTTTAATAGCATGCATAACTATATTTAGCATATAATTCTTCTTTCAGAAATGATTGTGTTAGATTGCTGGGGGGAGGGCAGTAATGGGGGGAGGATGGGGAGAGGAGCACCCATATAGAAGGGGAGGGGGAGAGATTAGGGGGGTGTTGGCCTGGGAACCAGGAAAGATAATAACAATTGAAATGTAAATAAGAAATACCCAATTTAATAAATATGGAGAAAAAAATTGACTAAATTAAAAAGTAACCCAAGTGAAGTCAACAGGTGATACAAAAATTCACATGTACTGTTTGTATACACACACACACACACACACACACACACACACAATCGAGATATACTCATATGCAATGTTGTTTTGAAAATACCCAAAAGAACAAGTTTAAAAGCCAGAAT
The DNA here is from genome assembly GCF_021556685.1 of Rattus norvegicus. Classification (NCBI taxonomy): domain Eukaryota; kingdom Metazoa; phylum Chordata; class Mammalia; order Rodentia; family Muridae; genus Rattus; species Rattus norvegicus. The sequence continues at coordinate 70,423,015 of NC_141550.1, forward strand.
GATGGGCTGGAGAGACCATCCAGTGGGAAAAAGAAGATAGCATTTTCAACAAGTGGTGCTGGTTCAACTGGAGGTCAGCCTGTAGAAGAATTCAAATCAATCCATTCTTATCACCTTGTATAAAGCTTAAGTTCAAGTGGATCAAGGACCTCCACATCAAACCAGACACACTCAAACTAATAGAAGAAAAAGTGAGAAAGAATCTCGAACACATGGGCACTGGAGAAAATTTCCTGAACAAAACACCAATGGCTTATGCTCTAAGATCAAGAATCGACAAATGGGGTCTCGAGCCCCTTCAAGCTCTTCCAGTTCTTTCTCTGATTCCTTCAACGGGGGTCCTATTCTCAGTTCAGTGGTTTGCTGCTGGTATTCGCCTCTGTATTTGCTGTATTCTGGCTGTGTCTCTCAGGAGCGATCTACATCCGGATATGTACAACAATGCCAAGCAACCAGAGCTTCCAGGGACTAAGCCACTACCTAAAGACTATACATGGACTGACCCTGGACTCTGACCTCATAGGTAGCAACGAATATCCTAGTAAGAGCACCAGTGGAAGGGGAAGCCCTGGGTCCTGCTAAGACTGAACCCCCAGTGAACTAGACTGTTGGGGGGAGGGGGACAATGGGGGGAGGGTGGGGAGGGGAACACCGATAAGAAAGGGGAGGGGGGAGGGGGATGTTTGCCCGGAAACTGGGAAAGGGAATAACACTCGAAATGTATATAAGAAATACTCAAGTTAATAAAATAAAAAAAAAAAAGAATCGACAAATGTGATCTCATAAAACTGCAAAGCTTCTGTAAGGCAAAGGACACTGTGGTTAGGACAAAACGGCAACCAACAGATTGGGAAAAGATCTTTACCAATCCTACAACAGATAGAGGGCTAATATCCAGAGAGTCAAATAAGCCTATTAAAAATGAGGTACAGAGCTAAATAAAACATTCTCATCTGAGGAATATCAAGTGGCTGAGAAGCACCTAAGGAAATGTTCAACATCCTTAGTCATGGGGAAATGCAAATGAAAACAATGCTGAGATCCCACCTCACACCAGTCAGAATGGCTAAGATAAAAAACTCGGGTGACAACAGATGCTGTTAAGGATGTGGAGAAAGAGGAACACTCCTCCATTGTTGGTGGGATTGCAGACTGGCACAACCATTCTGGAAATCAGTCTGGAGGTTCCTCAGAAAATTGGACATTGCACTACCAGCTATACCACTCCTAGGCATTTACCCAAATGATGCTCTAACATACAACAAAGACACATCCTCCACTATGTTCATAGCAGCCATATTCACAATAGCCAGAAGCTGGAAAGAATCTAGATGCCCTTCAATAGAAGAATGGGTACAGAAAATGTGGTACATGTATCCAATGGAGTACTGCTCAGCTATCAAAAACAATGACTTTATGAAATTCATAGGCAAATACATGGAACTAGAAAATATCATCCTGAGTGAGGTGACCCAATCACAGAAAAAAAGGCATGGCATGCACTGACTGATAAGTGGATATTAGCCCATATACTCCAATTACCCAAGACACAATCCACAGATCACATGAAGCTCAAGAAGAAGGATGACCAAAGTGCGATGCTTCAGTCTTTCTTAAAAGGGGAAACAAAAATATTCATAGGAGGGGATATAGAGACAAAGTTTGGAGCAGAGACTGAAGGAATGGCCATTCAGAGCCTTTCCACCTGGGGATCCAGCCACCAAATCCAGACAATATTGATGAAGCCAAGAAGGGCATGCTAACAAGAACCAGATATAGCTGTCTCCTGAGAGGCACGACCAGAGCATGTCAAATACAGAGGTGAATTCTAGCAGCAAACCATTGAACTGAGAATAGGATCCCCATTGGAGGAATTAAAGAAAGGATTGAAAGAGCTGAATGGGCTTATAACCCCATAAAAACAACAATGCCAACCAACCAGAGCTCCCAGAGACCAAACCACTACCCAAAGAGTGCACATGGACAAATCCATGGCTCCATCTGCATATGTAGCAGAGGATGGCCTTGTTGGGCACCAATGGAAAGAGAAGCCCTTGGTCCTGCCAAGGCTGGACACCCCAGTATAGGAGAATGTCATGGGGGGGGGCAGGAAGAGGGATGTTTGGGGAGAGAGAATACCCTTATAGAAGAAGAGGAGAGGGATGGGATGGGAAACCAGGAAAGGGAATAACATTTGAAATGTAAATTTAAAAAATTCAATTAAAAAAAAGAAATATATTCTGAAAAAATAAAAGAGCACTGACTATTCTTCCAGAGGTCCTGAGTTCAATTCCCAACAACCACATGGTGGCTCACAACCATCTGTAACGGGATCCAATGCCCTCTTCTGGTGTGTCTGAAGACAGAAACAATATACTCATATACATAAAATAAATATTTTTTAAAAGTAAAAACAGTGTACTCATATACATAAAATAAATAAATAAATAATTCTTTTTTTTTAAAAAAAGGCAGAATAATTTGTTTCAACTTCTGAATGCAGGTTCTAGTCCAAGGCCAGACTAATCCATTGTTTTAGGTTTAAAGTGAGGCAGAATACCATGGCAATAGGAGTTAATAAAAGAAGCTTTTCAACTAATGGTGGCCAAGAAACTACTGAAAACAAGAAGAGATAAGGGCTGTGATATGTCCTTCAAAGCCCTACCTCCAGAGACCCCGTTTCTCCAGGTAGGCTCCTCCTACAACAGTTCTATCATCTCCCAAGGATCCACTCACATTTGAATGCATCCGTGGATTAAACCGTGAGAATTCAGCTTCTCACAATCCAGTTGTTTCTGGAAATGTCTTCACAGACACACTCAGAAGTGTTTTCTTACATTCTCCTAAGTGTGTTAAAAATCCAGGCAAGTTGAAAATCAAGTTTTTCCTTCACCCTTAGAATAAATATGTAATTCTCAAAGAGGTGGCTCAGAGTTGGAGATTATAGATCCTCTTCAAGAAGCAAACAGTAGATTTCAGAGGAAACCAGACAAAGGGGCGCGACTTCAGAGAACAAAGGTTTGCAGGAAAGCAGATGTCTGTTAATTGTATAGATGCCTCTGGTGCTGTCTCTAGGTGATGAAAGTCAAGCATTTCTTCAATGATCAACCTGAGTCCTTTGAGGCAGGAGGGGGAAGCAAGTCCTGGCCTTCATACATCTGTTTACTGCTTTCAGCCAAATAGGGGGCAAGCAGAAAGCTTTTCTTCTCTTCTCTCAGCTTTTCTGTTGCATTCTGCATCCTTCCCAGAACTCTTTTGAAAATATCTCTAACTGTTGCAAATGTATCAAGTAGAATTAGACCCCAACCTGTGTCAGCCTACTGGGTCTCTGAACCCTGAGAAAGAGGGAGCTATGGCCCTTTCAGTGTTCTGAGGATTCCACGTACCAGCAGGCTCCCTCTGCTACATCAGAGAAACCTAAGTTCTTTTCACACTTCTTCTTGGGTTTCGTTTGTGAAAGAAAATGACCCTTTTGCTAAAATGTAGACCCTGTAGTGCAAGAAAAACAACATCTGGAGCCTTAGCCAGAAGCAATGCAAGTCTAAGCAGGCTAGGGTGTCCAGTGGGTATCAACCTATGCGATCTGGCATGTGGCACAGCAAGCTGCCACCAACAACATATGTTTACATGCTAATGAAAGTCTGGCTCATTTAGAATAAATTTGCATCCATCAAAGTCCAGTGAGCAGAATGTTTTGTTGTGTAGGAAATGGCCTGTGGGATTCTGGGGAGACTGTGTACTAAGTTACCTGTTCATCCTAGAGTTGAAAATGTGAACAGAAAAATGCTGAGCTGAAAGTCATTTGTTGTTACAGATGCCTGGAGTGGCCTTGGGTGTAATCCAACGTCTCATTCTCGAAAGTTGTATTGGAAGGGAGGGAAAACAAAGATCTGGGGGAAAAGAGAGTAAGGTGGGGCAGATCTTACTTCTGCAGGAGGATGCAGAGGAATTCTCTCAGTGTCTAACAAAGTCAGCTTTTCCCGTGCTTAGAGTCACGTCTCATCCCTGAATCTTAGCAGCTTCACCTGTAAGCAGAATGTCCCAGGAGCTTTAAATTCACTTCATCTGCAGGAATCAATAACTCACTTGAGTAAGGATCAAATTTTTTTCTTTTCTTTTTATTTTTTTATTTTTATTTATTTATTTATTTATTTTTTTTGGAGCTGGGGACCGAACCCAGGGCCTTGTGCTTGCTAGGCAAGCGCTCTACCACTGAGCTAAATCCCCAACCCCAGGATCAAATATTTTATTGCAATAACTTAAGAAAACTAGGCTTATCTCTGTATCCGCCAAGGTCCCTTCAGAAAGCGTCACATACAAAGGAACAATTAGAGTAATTCTTTAGAGATGGATGGACAGAGGTAAAGGAATGTGATAACTGCACAATTAGTTAAAGAAACGTCTAGAGGAACTAGGGGGCTGCTCACAAACACAATATAAGAGGCTAGAAGAAATGGGGATGTGACACCATCTCCCTCGTCACCTTTCACCCTCACCTTCTGTCTGTGCTGGACTCATACCAGAACTCCCAATCAAGGGAGCCACAGAATCCTCCTCACCCTAAAGACAGGGAGGCCATGGGGCAACCCAAAAGTCACTCATCTCCCTTTCAACAGTATCTTATAGATTACCACAAGAATTTTTGTGAGAATTCCTCAAACAATATTCAACACATTTCTATTCCAATAGCATGCCTTACATAGGATTTCTTTTTTTTTTTAAAGGAGAAGACTTTGCAGTCCAGGTTCTTTATTTCCTTTGTGTCCATTAGGCCATGAATTAGTACGTAATAGGCTCCAGCAGCTCAGGCTCCTTTCCGTTAGTCCTCACAAAGTGGGCTTCTCTGGGTGGCGCAGGGTGGCGCTTCAGCTGAACCCAGGTGCCCTTCTCTTTGGCTTCCTTTTTCTTCTGATCGTTCTCCTTCACCCGCTTCAGGAAGCTGTCTGTGCTCTTTGAGTGCTTGATGTGCTCAGTCCGCACATTGATCCTCTTGGCCAGAATCTTGTCTTTAACGTGTTTGTTTACAATGATGCCCACGGCATGCTGGGTGACATTGTAGACTCTTCCGGTTTTGCCGTGGTAACACTTATGGGGCATTCCTTTTTTTAACAGTGCCCATTCCCTTGATGTCTACAATATCACCCTTCTTGTACATTCACATGTATGTAGCCAAAGGAACGACTCCATGTTTCCTAAAAGTTCTAGAGAACATATACCGGGTACCTCTCCTCTTTCCTTTTGTATTTGTCATTTTGGCGAGTTACTGGAAGATGGCTGCCCTGGCAGAAAGCATAGGATTTCATTTTGCAATGCTCTGGGGCTTACCAAGGATCGTGACAGCATAGGGTTGAACTGTTCTGCAAACTTCCTTGTTGACTGTGCCCTCCATCTCTCAGAGACCTGGAAACTGTAATAGTTCTCTTTGCTTTTTATTCATCCTAACATATTTTTCATTCCTTAAGTAACCAATAAACTTTTGTGCACAGGGAAATTAAAGGCTATAGTAGTACATCGTGTACAACCTGGTGAACATCATCATGTTTCAAGAGGAGCTAAGAGCTCTCCTGAAGAAATGCAGGAGCCTCAGTGATGTCATCTGTGATAATGTGGATAGTATCCTCCAAAGCCACGTGGTAAAGCTCTAACCCCCAATACCTAAGACAGTGTCATACTGGGAAATAGTCTTTTTATGGACCAATTAAGCTAACATGAGGTCATTAGGGTGGGTACCATCTTAAGACACAGAAAGAAGACTGCTACTGACAAGCCAAAGAGACAAGCCTCAAGAAAACCGTCAACCTGTCTAAACATTTATCTTAGCCTTCAGAACCACAAAGGGCTGAAGAGACAGTGTAGTCAGTGAAGTGCTTGCCTGGCAAGCACAAGAATCTGAGTCCTGTACTCAGAACCCACTGTTAAAACACTGTGTGTGATAATGAACACATAATCCAAGCTCTAGTGGAGTAGACAGGTTTATCCTAAGGCTCACTGGCTAGTCATTCTAGCCTAATCAGTGAGCCCTAGATCCTAGTGAGAGATCCTATCTCAAACAACTCGGTGTATAGCATCTGAGGGATGACACTAAGGTTGTCCTTTGACCTTCAAAAGCAGAGCTCAGACACACCATACTTGTATATGTACATTGCATACACATACAACACACACACACACACACACACACACACACACACTGAGACAATAATTCACTATTATTTGAGTTTGTATGACATCTCAGAAAGGACAATTTATTATCATTTGTAATAAAAAATTCAACTCCTAATTTCCATGTAACTGGTAGCACTTTGTATGGTGGGCAAATCTCCAGTGTATAACTTAAGAGAGAACTGGTGATATTAAAAAGTTACACAGGGATAAGGCAGACACTTTACAGGAGGAAAAGAAAAAAGAAAGCAGGTGCCCTACAGGAATAGACTATGTCAATCTTACTGTAGGAGCCGTGATTACCCTCGTACTACTTTGCTGTATATTTTTGTCTAGGGCTTTTATATACCCAGGCTCAAGTGCACTCTGTTTCCAAGAGTAGTGTGATTCTGACTCTCAGTCCTGCCTCCCTGTTGCATAGTCCAACCCATAGAGCAGATTAATGGATGTACAATCCTGGAGTCCCCATTCCCATTCCTAGCCATCCTTGTTCCCTAAGAATTTGCCCATGTGCTACAATCTATATGTTTTTGCACCATTACTCTTTAATTCCGCCAGTTAACACACCTCTGCCCTTAGAATCTACGTTCCTTTAAAAGCAATGGCCATGCCCACTCTGTCATCTATATGCTTGCAGCCCTACTCTATGTCTACTGCACATTAGGCATAATGATTTTTTAATAAATTCGAACCAGGTTTTAGATTTTCACAAGATTGTATTAAACAGCACTGAATATGGCACCATTAGTCAGGTTCCCCAAATTTTCTCAATCTGAGCTCTGGCCTGGAATTCTCTCTCAGTGTCTGAAAATATTAGCCTTGCCCTTCCTCATTCAATGGATCAGAGCTCACACTTCATCTTCATACCCACAATTAGAAAGATTCATATTCTGGAAGAAAGCTAAATTGTTCATTTGTGTTAACTCAGCACTTGGGACCAATAATCTCACGGAGAGAAAGCAAAGCTCCATTTTGTCTTTTGAAAATGAGCCCTCAGTTGCTGCCTGCAGAACAATTCGATGCCATTGGGATGCAAACTCACTGTCTGGTTTAAAAAAGAAAAGCTGCCCTTCCCAACTAAACACATTTGTACATGATGCCACTCAGATGTGGTAATTTTTGGCAAAAATTGGGAGAAATTAGATATGGCAGAAAGAAAGAATGAAAGAAAGAGAGAAGGAGAAAAGAAGTAGATAATAAAATAATAGAGATAGACATAGGTGGATAGATGATAGGTAGGTAGATAAATAGATAATTGATAGAGAGAGAGAGAGAGAGAGAGAGAGAGAGAGAGAGATAGATAGATAGATAGATAGATAGATAGATAGATAGATATAAATAGATGACAGAAAATAGAGAGATAATAGGAACATGATACATGGATAGATTTAGAAAAATAGATAGATGGTAGATAGATAGATAGATAGATAGATAGATAGATAGATAGATAGATAGATGATAAATATAGATAGCAGAAAGAAAGAGAGAGAGAGACAGAGAGAGACAGAGAGACAGAGACAGAGAGAGAGAGAGAATGGATAAATCTAAGATTACACTTGGTCCTAAACCAAAAATTTACTTTAACTAACTACAACTCACTGATTCAAACTTAAAAGGTTAAAAAGAGAAATAAACAGACCAAACAAACTGTATATGTGTGTATGGAAATAACACAGTGAATATCATTAATTTGTACAATTAATATGTGTTCATGATTACAAATTTTTAAAATCTGAGAAAGACCATCTGTTTATCCATTCGTTTTTATTTTTCCAGTAAGTAGGGCACACATAAAATTTCTGCATTTTTTTACAAGAAGAGATATCCATCTATGCCTTTGAATGGCTAAATATTCCAAAGTTCAAAGCCATAAACATTATTTGTCTTCTTTTCCAAAATGACATATGATTACAGAGGAAACTTTTACTTAGCCATGTTGCTGTCTTATAATTCATTTTCCACCTTCATTATTCTTCTCTATTTATAAGGCTCAAAACAGACCCCTCACCCACCCAGTTCTGTCTACTCAAGAACATGGAGGTTTGTTTGTTTTTCTCACATGAAAATTACTTCCTTTTCCATAATAGAGTCGTTGATGCATTTTCCAGACAAGTATTTAGCTGTTGCTTTCTCTGATGTTTCAAGTAACTGAACTTTAACCTCTAAAAATTAATGGATTTATACCATATTTCACAGAAAAAGAAAGGAAAAAGGAAGAGAGGAGAGAGCACAAAAAAGGGAAGAATGAAGGGAAAGAGCCAGAGAAGGAGGGTGGGCGGAAGGAAGACTGGAATGGAGGGGGAATAACGAAGGGGCTCCATAAACCCTCTGTACGTACTCTGAATCTACAGAGAATGCACTGCTCATATCTGATAACTGAGATAAAAAGATCACTGCCCTGTTGCTTGTCCTGAATATTTGGAACAGCATGTTATAAAGCCATTTGTATTGCCCCAGGACAGTGTCTCTAAGAGGACAGCTCATCAACCTCATGCTTTACACAACGGGAGACAGCTTCAGGTTGACCCACAAAGGACAAAGAAGGAGAGACAAAACAAAAACACTCCCTTCCTGCCCATGATCCCACTTGGAAGGAGCTGTCCAGTAGGAGCAGTTATCTACCCAGAAACATCACACACGTGTGGGTTAAAATAGGCTAAAATGTCACAGTCAAATGAAGGTAGTGATTCTGTGCTGATTCCACTACACCATGGGTTCTATATTCTGTCACAATAACACACACATGCTCACACACAAATATACCATGTCAGATTACCCATAATGACACTTTGGAAAGGTATTTGCCTAAAAGTGATTATAACCAAACCCCTAAGACTTAAGGATTCGGCAATCAGTGCCGGGCGGGATGGCGTGTCATTCTGCATCAATCGGAATGATGAATCTTTTACATAATGTGAATCGCTGTCTAATTGTGGCTCTGATTGCACCTACCGTCATCAGTGCACACTCTACTGCTCCACCAGTCTTTGGAGACGTTAAGGGAATATGAAGAAATTTACAAAGCGCCAAGCTTTTTACGTTATGAAGAGAAAACTACCCCATGTATGACCAGAGTAGGAAACCCAGAAAGCTGAACATACACAGCATGAAAGAGGAACAGAATCGTGGGGAATCTGTCTTGTCACCCATTCATACACACCCTAACTGATATGGTATAAAGTGAAACTTCCAAGTACTTTTGTGCTTGGGAGCACTGAGGTCAAATCATGACTCTGTCCCATCCTAATTGTGATTTGCATCAGGTTTCCTATAGCTTATCTGGTCAGACTAGTCTAAATCAAATGGTATTTTGTAAGGTATTTAGAACCAACATTAATGATCAATACTCAGTGAGTGTCAATTGCTATTATTTTACATCATATAAACCACATCTGAGGCAAAGGAGATGGCTCAGCAAACAAGAGCACGTGCTGCTCTCCCTGAGGAGCAGAATTTAGTCACCAGTACCCATGTTGGGTAGCTCACAACTTCTTGCAACTTTAGCTCCTGAGGAACCAATGCCTTCTTCTAGCCTCTCTGTGAACCTACAACACATGACAGGTATACACACACACACACACACACACACACACACACACACACACACACCACTATAGATAGATAGATAGATAGATAGATAGATAGATAGATAGATAGATATGGATATAGAGATAGATAGATATGGATATAGAGATAGATAGATAGATAGATAGATAGATAGATAGATAGATAGATAGATAGATAGATAGATAGATACATAGATACATAGATAGATACATAGATAGATACATAGATACATAGATACATAGATAGATACATAGATACATAGATACATAGATACATAGATACATAGATACATAGATACATAGATACATAGATACATAGATAGATACATACATAGATACATAGATACATAGATACATACATAGATAGAGATGTGTATACAATATATACATATACATAGTAAATCTACTTCTCTCTTTCCTAACCAGAAGGGTAAATGTAGACCTCCCATGCATTGTTGAATAAGCAAACTACAAGTATTTGCCTCGATTCCTCCTACCTTCTACACCATTTACCATACTTGGTGCCCAGCATGTTGGCTTACTCAATCTCAGGCCAATCACATAATGAACAAATTAGGGAAGTACCTATGGCCTCTGGCATGAGATATGATAGATTTGTCTGCAAACCAACCTGGTCCTGTCACTGTGGTCTTTTGAGCAGCAGTAACTGCTCTGGAAACACAGCTCTATCATTATCTTCAAAGGATGCCTAAGGAAAACAATTAAACCTGTCATCTGTCTATACTTCTTACACACGCTATCATCTGATGGGAGGTAGGACAGGATCCTGGGCTGGTTTAGTTGTTATACCTAGTGATTAGGAATGTGTCCTGCCTCTAACAATCATTTTTGCAAATAAGGCGGATGCTAGGCTATGGGGGTCTGTATCTGTCTGGGTCAGCTGTTGGGTGGAGTCTCTTAGAGAACAATGTGTTCCTGTCTGCAAGCATAACAGAGTATCATTAATAGTGTTAGGGATCGATGCTTGCCCATGGATTAAGTCTCAACCTGGGACAGTTATTGGTTGGCCTTTCCCTCAGTCTCTGCTCTATCCCCCGTGCTTGTATTTCTTGTAGACATGGTAAGTTTTGGGTTGACCGTTTTGTGGGTGGGTTGGTATTTCTATCACTCCACTGGGGTTCCTGCCTGGCTACAGGAGGTGGCACCTTCAGGTTCCATATCCCTAGTGTACTAAGTCACAGCTAAGGTCACACCCAGTGATTCTTGGGTGCCTCCCTTATCCCAGTCTCTGTCTCATCCTGGAGATGCCCCTACCATCTCTCACCCCATCAGTTGCAGATTTCCATTCATCATAGCCCTCTAGTCATCTCTCCTGTCCTTCCTCACACTTGATCCTGATCCCTCTCCCACCCCACCCCCAAGTTCCCTCCTTCCAACTGCCAGTTATGACTATTTTATTCCCCCTTCTAAGTGAGATTCAAGCTTCCTTGCTTGGACCAACTTCTTGTTTCCCTTCTTTGGGTCTGTGGAGTGCAGTATGGTACCTGTATCTTACAGTTAATATCCACATATAAGTGAGTACCTACCTTGCATGTCCTTTTGGGACTAAGCTACCTCACTCAGGATGATTGTGGGCCCTGAAGGGGATAGAAACTCCACAGGAAGACCAACAGAGTCAACTAACTTGAACCATTGGGGCTCTCAGAGTCTGAACCACCAACCAAAGAGTATACACAGGCTGGACCTAGGCCTCCCTGCACATAGGTAGCAGATGTGCAGCTTGGTCTTCATGTGGGTCCTGAACAACTGAATGGGAACTATCCTAAGAAGCCACTGACTACACGTGGGATATGTTCTTCTAGTTGGGTTGCTTCGTCTGGCCTCAGTGGGAGAGGAAGCTCATTTGTTGTCAGTGGTTTATTAAGACTGTTGATAAAAAATGTAGAAGAAATGTAAGCATTCATTACAACTTTGGGAAACACCAGCCCTTAATCCTGTGACCCCGGTATAGGCAGAAACAAACAAGCCATGTTTAGAAAGGGAATAGATAAACTCTATTCATGACAGCATCAGCCACCAAAACCCACAGGCTTTGGGCCCCTCCGAGGAATCTGAGAGACCCATAGAGGCTTTGCCAGGAAAGGCAGAGGTAAAAGATGAATCTGCAGAGTGCCCAGCATCTCTGGAATAACTTTTTTTAATACAGGTCTTACAGGAAGATGCTTTGAAAAAGTGGTTTTATGGAATTGTAAAAAATGATGATGGCTCGAGGAGTGTACCAGAAGAGAAACTACTGAAGTGGTGGTGACAGGTTCAGGAGCACAGCTGTAGAGGACAAGGGACTATGTCCTTGCCAAGTAGGGCTGGTCTTCAGGCTGCTGGGAGGCTAGACCCACAACCAGGCCACTTCATCCCATTGCAGCCTGCTAGCCTGGTGCCACCGCTCAACCGACAGACAGTACCTGCAGCATGGAGCCACACCATTTATGCCAGGGAGCCGGCAGGGCAGTTGGTTCCTAGAGCAGGGAGGTGTCCAGTATTCAGCGTGCAACAGGTATCTCAATGATACCCCAGTATTCGTGGTGCTTCAGAAACCACAGACTAGACTAATGACTTGTTGCAATGAGTATTTGCTTGTAAAGCTATTGGGGTAATAATAGATACTGTGCAACGCACTGCAGTTTGCAATGCCTCTTTGAGGAGCAAATAGGCAATGGAGAGGTGGGGAGGATGAAAGAATGTAGCAATCCATGCATGGTGGAGAGTGGTGGAACTCTACACAAAGGCGGTGAGAAAAGGCTGAGTTGGACGGGGAGCATTTTGTTACCGAATAGGGCTGGTACAGTGGTGGGCAGCAACCTGGACCTCGAAAACTATAGCTCCATACACATTGCCCAGCTTCACGATCACCCTGGCTCTGAGTGATAACAGAATACCCAAGATGGACAATGGTTTATTTTCCGGACTGGGTCTCCTCAGAAGACCTCCAGGGTCAGTTCTGCTCCCAAAAGCCATCTTAATATTCAGGATCTGAGCTACAGCTGGGGGGCATGCTGGTATCAATGGTCCATGCAGCCACCCCAGGCAGCGTTGATATCTGAGGTCCATATAGATGTCCACGCTCTGTGCTGTTGCCTAATGTGGAAACCCATTCTGTGCTGCCTGCTATGGTTAAGGAAGCTTCTTTTGCAGCAGTATCAGTGACGGTGTACAAAGAATGAGAGGTATTGAAGGTCTCTATGACAGCCCCACCCCAACCCCAAGGGAAAAAAGAAAAAGTCTAGACAGGAAGCTATAGAAAAGAGTCCTGAAAAACTGTGATAATTAGCTCTTCACAGTTGATGGCTTTTGACTGGAGAAGGGGACCATGGGTGGTGGGGGTGGGGTGGGGGGTCATGCTCACTGCAATGAATATCTGAGCAATGCAAATTGGATTTGATGTGTTTTTCTTCACAGGGTTGGGGGTGGGGTGGAGCTGGCATGAGAGGAATGGGGAAAGAGTGTGAGAGAGGTACATTGTATGAAATTCCCAAATAATTACTAAAAATATTATGATGAGGAAAAATGAAAAGGAATTTTGAAAGGAGAGAGCCAGCTAAGCTCCAACATTCTGAGTACAGAGGCAATGTGACCAGTTGCCGCACATACCTGCCATGCCTTCGTTGCCATGATGGACTATTCCCTCAAACTATAAGCAAAATAACCCTTCCTTTCTTCCAGGAGGAGGAAGAAAAGGAGGAGGAGGAAGATGAGGAAGAAAGAAAGAAAGAGAGAGAGAGAGAGAGAGAGAGGAAGGAAGGAAGCAAGGAAGGAAGGAAAAAAGGAAGGAAGGAAGGAAGGAAGGAAGGAAGGAAGGAAGGAAGGAAGGAGAATGAATGAAAGAAATGAAAAAAGAAAGGAAAAAAGGAAGAAAACAGATGGTACACAGTAATGACCTCCAGTGAAGGAGTCAGGACACTTCCACTGGGGTCAGCATCTGTCAGGCAGATGACCCTTACCTTACTTCTGCTTGCTCCTAGGACACCATAAAATAGATGTTTATATACAAAGCCAAGGATTTTTGCTACATAGGTTTTTTTTTTAAATTTAGAGAATACTTTATTAGTTTTTGTAATCAAACCCACGTAGATAAGACCTTACATATTTAATACAGTGTGTTACCCCTGTACAAATGGAAAAAACTTAAGTTCAACATTTCTAGACCAATATGGCTGTTAATTTCTGTACAGTGCCAACTCAACACAGTAAACGGGGATACTTTTTTCCAAAGTTGACAGCACAGCTAAAGTTTCAAAAAATTCAAATTATATATCTGTATATATATATTTATATTTATATAAAAAGACCAATAATAGCAGTGTGTTATGCATCAACAGCAGCAACAGCTTTTCCAGGTTCTGCAGTCATCTGAACAAAACTGTAGAGACATCCAGCACACTCCATTAAAAAAAAAAAAGTAAAAAGACAAAACCCGAGAAAACAGCACAGTTCTGTTACTCTTGTGGTACCTGGCACCACTTTTTTTTAAATTAGCTTCTCAATCATCATCTGGAAAGAAAACATTCTGAGCAACATCATTAAAAACAGCTCTGATAAAGCACGGTCACTACTACGTATCATAAAGCAGGTACAAGCTATTTTACATCCTCAGAGGTATGATACAGTACTGTCCTACATCTATAATACTAGAGGATACAATTTAAAAGGCATTATTTGAGACTTGATTCTACTTTTCCAGCAGAGGGCCCAAAGGATGGTGTGACACAGCTTTGTAAAGAAACATACTCTAGACAGGATTCCCTTTCACTGGTGGCACAGTTCTAAGGATTCATTCTCTCCATGAATGTCAGCTAAAACCGTTATTAAAAAAATGAAATATCCCTAGAACAAAACCGTATAACCACCGGATTCACATGAAGATGACCTAGTGGAGACAAGCTGGACCTCACCTTACCAACAAGCTATCAAATCTGTTATGTTTAAACAGTGAGACCTCCAAGGAAGGAGATGCCAAGTAGTGCTTCAAAGCTTCGGACCACAATCAAACACAGCATCCTTTTCAACAGAAGCAGAAGCTCATCTGAATATGCTCAAGGATGCTGACATCAACATTTAATCATCTCCTCACTCATCCAGGAAGAAGGGGAGATCAGTTACTACTGTACTTTATTGTGTTCAACCAAATCACCATGTTACAGAAATAGCAAGCTGCCATAATAAAAAATAAGGCTCCTCTATCCAGCACCAGATAGCATCATTTTACTTTCAAGCCTAGAAATTGCACACTTGTATATTAAACCAACCGAAGATGAGGATTGAGAGTTCATCTTGGTGGATTTTTCCTTTGATGAATATGAAGTGTCCTTCCTGATCTTTTTTGATGACTTTTAATTGAAAATTGATTTTATTTGATATTAGAATGGATACTCCAGCTTGCTTCTTCTGACCATTTGCTTGGAAAGTTGTTTTCCAGCCTTTCACTCTGAGGTAGTGTCTGTCTTTGTCTCTGAGGTGTGTTTCCTGTAGGCAGCAGAATGCAGGGTCCTCATTGCGTATCCAGTTTGTTAATCTATGTCTTTTTATTGGGGAGTTGAGGCCATTGATGTTGAGAGATATTAAGGAATAGTGATTATTGCTTCCTGTTATATTCATATTTGGATGTGAGGTTATGTTTGTGTGCTTTTCTTCTCTTTGTTTTGTTGCCAAGATGATTAGTTTCTTGCTTCTTCTAGGGTATAGCTTGCCTCCTTATGTTGGGCTTTACCCTTTATTATCCTTTGTAGTGCTGGATTTGTAGAAAGATATTGTGTAAATTTGGTTTTGTCATGGAATATCTTGGTTTCTCCATCTATGTTAATTGAGAGTTTTGCAGTAACCTGGGCTGGCATTTGTGTTCTCTTAGGGTCTGTATGACATCTGTCCAGGATCTTCTGGCCTTCATAGTTTCTGGCGAGAAGTCTGGTGTGATTCTGATAGGTCTGCCTTTATATGTTACTTGACCTTTTTCCCTTACTGCTTTTAATATTCTTTCTTTATTTTGTGCGTTTGGTGTTTTGACAATTATGTGACGGGAGGTGTTTCTTTTCTGGTCCAAGCTATTTGGAGTTCTGTAGGCTTCTTGTATGCCTATGGGTATCTCTTTTTTTAGGTTACGGAAGTTTTCTTCTATGATTTTGTTGAAGATATTTACTGGTCCTTTGAGCTGGGAGTCTTCACTCTCTTCTATACCTATTATCCTTAGGTTTGATCTTCTCATTGAGTCCTGGATTTCCTGTATGTTTTGGACCAGTAGCTTTTTCGCTTTACATTATCTTTGACAGTTGAGTCAATGATTTCTATGGAATCTTCTGCTCCTGAGATTCTCTCTTCCATCTCTTGTATTCTGTTGGTGAAGCTTGTATCTACAGCTCCTTGTCTTTTCTTTTGATTTTCTATGTCCAGGGTTGTTTCCATGTGTTCTTTCTTGATTGCTTCTATTTCCATTTTTAATTCCTTCAACTGTTTGATTGTGTTTTCCTGGAATTCTTTCAGGAATTTTTGCGATTCCTCTCTGTAGGCTTCTACTTGTTCTCTAAGGGAGTTCTTTATGTCTTTCTTGAAGTCCTCCAGCATCATGATCAAATATGATTTTGAAACTAGATCTTGCTTTTCTGGTGTGTTTGGATATTCCGTGTTTGCTTTGGTGGGAGAATTGGGCTCTGATGGTGCCATGTAGTCTTGGTTTCTGTTGCTTGGGTTCCTGTGCTTGCCTCTCGCCATCAGATTATCTCTAGTGTTACTTTGTTCTGCTATTTCTCCCCGTGGCTAGACTGTCCTATAAGCCTGTGTGTCAGGAGTGATGTAGACCTGTTTTCCTGTTTTCTTTCAGCCAGTTATGGGGACAGAGTGTTCTGCTTTCGGGCGTGTAGTTTTTCCTCTCTACAGGTCTTCAGCTGTTCCTGTGGGCCTGTGTCTTGAGTTCACCAGGCAGGTTTCTTGCAGGGGAAAAGTTGGTCCTACCTGTGGTTCCAAGGCTCAAGTTTGCTCGTGGGGTACTGCCTAAGTCCTCTCCGCTGTGGCAGCAACCGGGAAGATCTGCGCCGCTCTTTCCGGGAGCCTCCGTGCACCAGGGTTCCAGATGACGTTTGGTGTTTTCCTCTGGCGTCTGGATGTGCACAGAGTGCAGTCTCTTCTGGTTTCCCAGGTGTGTCTGCCTCTCTGAAGGTTCAGCTCTCCCTCCCATGGGATTTGGGTGCAGAGAACTGTTTATCCAGTCTGTTTCCTTCAGGTTCCGACGGTGTCTCAGGCGCAGGGGTCCTGCCACTCCTGGGCCCTCCCCTACGGGAACCCAGAGGCCTTATACAGTTACCTCTTGGGCCAGGGATGTGGGCAGGGGTGGGCAGTGTTGGTGGTCTCCTCCACTCTGCAGCCTCAGGAGTGCCCACCTGATCAGGCAGTGAGGTCTCTCTCCCACGGGGTTTGGGAGCAGAGAGCTGCTTGCTACATAGGTTTTTAATTAAGATATTGTACCATTCCTATTTTTATCTTGGGACACATATTTTCAATATATTTTATGTGTTTTGAGAAAAGGTGCTTTCGAAAGTTAGTTTAGCTCTGCTTTGCTCTGAAGTTGGGAAAGAAAACTGAAAGCCATGTCTAACTAAGTCAATGAAGCTGAGATCCCCATGTACCTCTAACTTTGGGAAGATACATGTGGATAGTTGTTGAACTTCAGTTATCTAATACCAAAGGGGGAAAATCCAGAAGATTCACTTTTTAAAAAAATGCCTGCTGTGAGAGGGAAGACACCCAAGTGCCTGCTACCAGGGTTTCATACACTGTGGAGAAAGCTAGTGAGCTCAAGAGCAGTGGGGAACACACAGATATGAGGAGGCCCTGGTAAAGTCCTGGCCCAGGCTGGTACCAAAGGCCAAGGCTGGGTCTGTGGTCCAAGTTTCAACCAAAAGTCAAGCAGATGTCTGTCCGTGGTCTGGGCCGCCACCAGAAACCATGTGATATCTGAGGGTCATACTGTTGAGGCAAAACATGCTCAGCTGAGCAGCCTGCGCTGTCACCTGAGGCCATGGGAATATTTGGGCCGATGCTTCTGCATGGGTCGATATCTGGATCAATGGTCCTAGGGCAGCGGGATCTGTGTTGGTGTTCCAGACTCATGATACCACCACCAAAGCTAACACAGATGTCCCTGGTCTTGACTGCCACCTGAGGCACTAAGGTAGGCTGGCCCTGCCCCTCACCTGGGCAACACAGCAGGGCTGACCTTGAAGCCTGGGGTGCAGGTAAGCAAGCCCAAAGGCATGAGCATGAGAGAGCTGATCCCACCCCAATCTGCCATGGAGTAGCTTAGATGAGGGAGAGATAGCCCTCCCCAGCTCCTTGCTGCCTTCAAAGGTGGGAGAGCTGGGCTGGCCCCAAGGTCTTGAAAGAGGAAAAGCTAGCCCGACACCCTCACCAGCTTGGGAGAGCTGGCCTCAGTACCATGTTTGGCGGGTCTGCTTTGATATGTAAAATATACATTTCAGTCCCTTGACCAGAACCAAACAATCACCAGTCAGGTTGTTGAACATCTCTATACATTTTCATCATTGCCATATTTGTCTGTGTGCTAAATTGCTGATTAATTCTCTATACAAATTTCAAGCATACAGTGTAGTTTATTTAGTCATAACTGTCTTTTGGACATCTAGAAGTTATTCATTATCTTTGCTGCTCTTATGATATACAGATCATATTAAGAGGTGGCTTCTTCTATATACAGATGAAATTAAAAGAGGTGACTTCACTAAGGTCATATGCAATCAGCAACTGAAGCATCATCTCTCAAGCTCAAGCCTAATGTAACAGAGAATCTTCAGTGTCTACTGGACAGGTGAGGCACACCTAGAATGGCTCCATTGGGGATATCCTAGGAAGGATTAACCATTGAGAAGTTACAGTGCAGAGGGGCCAAGCTTGAATAAAAGGAAGAAGCCCGCTGAATACCAGCATTCCCTACTCTCTGCTTATTCACTACCATGGCCTTAATGTCTCTGTTCTATCATGCTTTTCCGGCCATGGTAAGGCTTCTGAAACCAGGAGCAGAACTAACATTTCTTCCCTTAAGCTGTTTCTGTCTGGTATTGTTTTATAACAACAGCTAAGGTGAATCAAGGAATTTCTTGTCATATAGATGTCCAACATCTTTGGATTCAGAATCCAAAGTGCTGACCATACAGCACAGAGCCAAGAAGATGGCCCTGTGCTTGCTCTACCTCACACAGTAATCAGATATTACTCTAGAGTGTTTCTTTCTCAATGGGCACGAATGCTGTCAGGTTAGGTCTCTGTGATGATTTGTATATGCGTGGCCCAGGGAGTGGCACTGTTAGAAGGTGTGGCCCTGTTGGAGCAGGTGTGTCACTGTGGGTGTGGGCTTTAAGACCCTCACCCTTGCTGCCTGGAAGTCAGTCTTCTGCTAGCAGCCTTCAGATGAGGATGTAGAACTCTCAGCTCCTCCTGCACCATGCCTGTCTGGATGCTGCCATGTTCTTGCCTTGATGATAATGGACTGAACCCCTGAACCTGTAAGTCAGCCCCAATGAAGTGTTGTTCTTATAAGAGTTGCCTTGGGCTGGAGAGATAACTCAGCAGTTAAGAGCACTGACTGTTCTTCCAGAGGTCCTATGTTCAATCCCCAGCAACCACATGGTGACTTGCAACAATCTCTAATGGTATTTGATGCCCTCTTCTGGTGTGTCTGAAGACAGCACCAATGTACTCATATAAGAATAAATAAATCCAAAAAAAAAAAAAGTTGCCTTGGTAATTGTGTCTGTTCACACAAACCCTAAGTAAAACCCTAAGTAAGATAGTCCCCAATATGGTATCTATAATTAACCTTAATTATGTCCACTACCAATATAATCACATTTAGGAGGGTTAGCACCTTTACTATATGAGTTTGGTAAAGAAGAACACACACTTAGCCATAACAGTGCATTAGCTATATAATCTTTGATATATCATTTAATATCTCTGAGTGTCTTTCAAAGAAGCCACTATAGCTTTTAGGGGCTTTCTATAAGGATCAATCAAAATGTAACCATTTTCACAAACCATTAGAAATTCTCCTCCGCACATCAGCTAAATAAAAGAGAAAAAAGGCAGAATTCAGCCTGCCATACGAGGTAAGGATTGTAACACACATTGGACTAGAATCATTTATTAGTTGATATTTTTGTGCTTCTCTCTTAGAAGAAAAAGAAAGGCAAACATCTGTGGAAGAGAAATCATATTTTTTTGTAAAGTATCTAGGGTAACAGCATGACTTCTCCTTGGTCAATTTCCCATGTTTTCTACCGGACAATATAAAATGAGGTCAGTCTTCTGCTGAAATTATTACAATAATAACGAGGTTCAATAGGTTGACAGCGGATTGAGTCAGCTTTAAGTATTTCATAACCCAGATTGAGATAATAGGCTATCCCTATCTAATGAGAAAAATATAGCTAACTCCAATATCTCATGACTTAAGCATTCTAATGGAATCCAGTTATGTGCCTGTCTTTGTGCTTCTGTCACACCTAAAATGTCCCAAGGAAGACAGTTTTAGAACACTCATAACTACTTTTTAAGAGTGAAAATTTCTATCTCTCCTTTTTGATCACGGCCTTTGTGTGTGCAAACAGAATATATCAATTCTGTCTTCTTGTTCCATGGAGTCCATTTTACCTGTTCAGGAAAAGGGTGACATATCACAGGTGAGACACAGGACCGCTACCCAACCCTGGCCTCTAAGAAATAGAATTCATAATATCAAGCAAAGTCATCGAGATTCAAAAAGATAAAGCTTGTTTTATCTCTCGTGATACCTATTGTTTGGCACGTACATACACAGAAAAGAATAGGTGGCTGGGAAGGGAAGGGGTTTAGGGAGAAAGGGGACAGGAGGACTGATAGTGGGTGGGCGTGGACAGAGTACTTGTTGCATTTGAATGGAAGTCACTGTGAGCACTGGGTGACAGCTTAGTGAGGAAGCACACCTGACGCCCTGACACCAAACCTGAAGACCCTGAGTTGGATCTCCAAGACCTACGTGGCTGGAGAAGAGAGCCGATTCCTGCAAGCTGTCCTCTGATCTCCACATGTATAATGGGGCCTGTGCATACATATTCATGCACATACACACACAAATTAGTACGAAAAGTTTAATGTTATTATGAACTCATCCTGATCCATACACACTAATGCATTTTTAAATAGACCCTTCCAGGAAGTACGTCAGCTCAGGCTCTGTTGTGGGCATCTTCGAATTTAGGGGAATTGCTTATGGTCTACGTCATCTCAGGCAAGCTCAGAGACAATTTCTTTTGAGGTTTTGATTTTACTCATACAAAATAACTATTTTCAAGGGAGCGCTATTCAATTAAAATCCTGAAAGGAATCATATTCCCTCATGAAACTGCATGCATATCAAATGTAATATTATTGTTGAGCAAAAAGCTAAATAACTGATGGTTCTTGACTGAAGCATGGAGGACAGTTCCTCAAGGGGAAATAGGAAAGAAAACCTACAGAAGTGCGAGCGTTCTCCCTGCAGTGCCTATGCAATGGAATTTTATTCAGCCACCAAGAAAAGGAAAGTTATAAAATTTGCAATGAAGTGGATGCAACTTGAAAGCATTTAATTAAGTAAGTTAAGACAAACTCCATGTGTTCTCTTATATATGGTCCCTCTTGTCTAATGGGTTAACTGGGTATATCTAAAAATGGAAGTAAATGTCGGAAAAGCTAGGGCCCCGAAAGGGGTCTGTGAGACAGTGGGCAGAAAGAGACTTCAAAGGATGGAGGTGGGAAGCAGAATGGATGGTTACAGAAGAGAAATGGGCGGGGCAGGAAGAAGGGGAGGAGCAAGGAGAGTCAGCCAAAAGGAACTATGCAATGAAAATATCATAGAGAACTAAATACTTTGTAAACAAATATAAAAATATGAAGAACAGTCATGCTCCACATGAATTCCAGCTAATGGTAGAGGTCAGACTCTATTATAGTCAGCCCCAGAAGGCAGCTGCGCTAGGGTTAGGTTAGGCAAGTAAAAAGCCCTCATCTACAAAGATGTCAGAGTCAATATTTTCATACCATGCTTTAAATCAAAGCCAATGTAAAAAGTTCATCAACATGGAGTAGAGGTGCAAGCTTTTAATCCACGAACTTGCAGGCAAAGGCAAGCAGATTTCTGTGAGTTCAAGGTCAGTCTGGTCTACATAGCAAGCTCTAGGCCAGCCACGGCTACACACTAAAACCCTGTCTCCAAAACATTATGATAGAGAAATCTTTTGTTTTTCAAAAAAGAACATAATCCCTTATTGCTGCAAGGACCCAAATTAGAGCCTGAGGAAAGATAGGTGTGTCCCATATGCATACCTCTCTATTTTTAAAACAATATTTTTAATAATCATACAGCGTGTGAGGTGTCATTTGTGACATTTGGGGAAAGGATCACTCATATCCATGCGTCTGTGGCCCTTTTTTCCATGACTTTTATTACTAAGTCTTACTAACAAATGTTCATTGTGTA
Organism: Rattus norvegicus; assembly: GCF_021556685.1. Taxonomy (NCBI): domain Eukaryota; kingdom Metazoa; phylum Chordata; class Mammalia; order Rodentia; family Muridae; genus Rattus; species Rattus norvegicus. The sequence continues at coordinate 70,445,260 of NC_141550.1, forward strand.
TAGTGATGGATTTCAGTAATGTTTCGTTCAAGTTTATCATGAACTCTGACCAAGGATATCATGACTCATCACTCATCATCTTCTCGTGTTTCCTCTCCTGCTGGTCTCCTTTCTTCCTCCAAATAGGCTCATTCTACTTTCATGTGATAGATTATGGATATGTATGTAGATGGAAAGCAGGGAGGGAAGGAGGGAAGGAGGAAGGGAGGGAGAGAACGGAAAAGAGGGAGAGAGAGGAAAAGAGGGAGGGAAAGAGAGAGGGAAAGAGAAAGGAAGGGAGAGAGAAAAGGAGGGATAGAGAGGAAAAGAGGGAAGGAAAGAGAGATAGAAAGGAAAGGAGGGAGGGAGAGAGGGGAGGGAGGAAGGGAAGAAGGGAGGGAGGGAGAGAAAGGAAGGGAAGGAGGGAGGGAGGGATGGAGGGAGGGAGGGAGGGAGAAGAAAATGGGGAGGGAGAGTGAGGGAAGGTGGGAGGGAAGGAGAGAAAGAAAAAGGGAGGGAGAGAAGGAAAGAGAGGGATGGAGAAAGGAAGGGAGAGGGGAAGAGAACTGGTTCATTTCACTTAGCAAGATGATCTTCCCATTTTCCTTTATCCATTCATTTGTTGATGGACACCTAGGCTGAATCTGCGAGTTGCAAGTGTACATAGGGTCACACTGAATGTTGATAATGAGGTGTCTTTGGAATATGCTGACTTAGAGCCCTTTAGTGTGTTCCCAAGACAGATATAGCTTTACCTCATGATAGTTCTGTAGCTTTTGAGAAACATGTATGGTTGGGCTGTACCATGACTTTCCCCGCCATCACTAAGTAGGGTTCCTCTTTCCTCACATCCTATTGGTTGTTATTTGTTTACTTAATGCTATATGTTTTTCCTGGGGTGAAGTAGAATGTCAACATAGCTTAGGTTTGCATTTCACAGATGGCTAAAGATGCTGAACTCTCACATATATTTATCGACTATTTGTGCTTTATCTTTTGAGAACTACCTGTTTTTTTTTCACTTGTCCATTTTTAATGAATTATTTGGCTGAATTTTTTAAGTTCTTTATTATTTTTTATTGGGTATTTTTTTTATTTACACTTCAAATGTTGTTCCCCTTCCCAGTTTCCTGTCCATAAGCCTCCTATCCCATCCCCCTCCCCTTTTTCTATATAGGTGTTTCCCCACCCAACCATCCCCCTTCCTGTCTCTCCACCCTGATATTCCCCTACAATGGGGGGTCCAACCTTGGCAGGACCATGGGCTTCTCCTCCCATTCGTGTTCCAAAAAGGCCATCCTCTGCAACATAAGCAGCTGGAGCCATGGGTCTGTCCATGTGTACTCTTTGGGAAATGGTTTAGTCCCTGGGAACTCTAGTTGGCTAGTACTGTTGTTCTTATGGGGTTGCAAGCCTCTTCAGCTCCTCTAATTTTTTCTCTAGCTCCTCCAACAGGGACCCCATTCTAAGTTCAATGGTTTGCTGCTAGCATTCACCTCTGTATTTGTCATGCTCTGGCAGAGCCTCTCAGGAGACAGCTTTATATATATATATATGGGTTGGATCTCCAGGTGGGGCAGGCTCTGAATGGCCATTCCTTCAGTCTTTGCTCCAAAATTTGTCTCCATATCCCCTCCTATGACTATTCTGTTCCCCCTTTTAAGAAGAACTGAAACATCTGGACTTTGGTCGTCCTTCTTCTTGAGCTTCATGTGGTCTGTGGATTGTGTCTTGGGTAGTTCGAACTTTTGGGTTAATATCCACTTATCAGTTAGTACATACCATGTGTATGGCCTTTTTTTTTCTTTTTTTGTGAATGGGTTACCTCACTCAGGATGATACTTTCTAGTTCCATGTATTGGCCTATGAATTTCATGGAGTCATTGTTTTTGATAGCTGAGTAGTACACCATTGTATAAATGTACCACATTTTCTGTATCCATTCCTCTATTGAAGGGCATCTGGGTTCTTTTCAGCTTCTGGCTATTGTGAATATGACTGCTATAAACATAGTGGAACATGTGTCTTTGTTGTATGTTGGAGCATCATTTAGGTAAATGGCTAGGAGTGGGATAAGCTGTGTTCTCAGGTAGTGCAATGTCCAATTTTCTGAGGAACCTCCAGACTGATTTCCAAAGTGGTTGTACCAGTTTGCAATCCCACCAACAGTGGAGGAGTGTTCCTCTTTCTCATTCTAGCTACTAATCCTCTGCCAGATATGTAGTTTGAAAATATTTTTTCAAATTCTGTATGCTGTCTCTTCAGGCAAATAGTTGTTTCCTTTGCTCGACAGAAACTTTTTTTTTATTATTTATTTGTTTATTGGATTTTTAAAGTTTTATTTACATTTCAAATATTATTCCCTTTCCCAGTTTCCCATCCATAAACCTCCTACCCCCTCCCCCTCCTCTTTTGTCTATAAGGGTGTTCCCCCACCCATCCACCCACCCCTTCCCGCCTCCCTGCCCTGACATTCTCCTACACTGGGGTGTTAAGCCTTGGCAGGACCAAGGACTTCTCCTCCCATTGGTGCCCAACAAGGCCATCCTCTGCTACATATGCAGCTGGTTCTTTAAGTGCTTCTTGTCATTTGAGATTTCTCTGTTGAAAATTCTCTGTCTAGCTACATGCCTCATTTTTTGATTGGGCTGCTTGGTTTTTTGGAGGTTAGTTTCTCGAGTTTTTTTTATATACTTTGGATATTATCCCTCTATTGGATGTGGGGTTAGTGAAGATCTTTTCCACAATCTGTAGGTTGATGATTTGTCCTATTGACTATGTCCTTTGCCTTTCAGAGGTTTTTCACTTTCATCAGGTCCCATTTATCAATTCTTGATCTTAGAGTGTGAGCCAGTGGAGTTTTGTTTAGGAAATCCCCCTCACCCCCTTGTCAATGAGTTCCAGGCTCTTTTCCCCTTTCCTTTCTATTTGATGCAGTGTATGTGGTTTTATGTTGAGGTCCTTGATCCACTTTGACTTGAGCTTCGTTCAAGATGACAAATATGGATCTAACCCTCTTTTCATTTTTCAACATACTGAATGCCAATTAGACCAGCACCATTCATTGCAAATGCTTTCTTTTTCCATTTTATATTTTTTGGCGTTTTTCTCAAAGATCAAGTGTCCATATGTGTGTGACTTTATTTATGGGTCTTCATTTCTATTCCACTGATCTACCTGCCTGTCTCTGTACAAATACCATGCAGTTTTTTTGTTTTTTTTTTTAATTTAGAGAATACTTTATTAGTTTTTGTAATCAAACCCACGTATATAAGACCTTACATATTTAATACAGTGTGTTACCCCTGTACAAATGGAAAAAACTTTTAAATTTCATTCAACCCCATTTTTACATTTTTTCCTTTTCTTTCCTGAGCTTTGGAATCATTTTCAGAGACCTCTTGCCTATGCCCATGTCTTAAAAACTTCCTATAAGTCCTCCTTCAGTAGTTCCAAAGCTTTAAGTGATAAGGAAGAGATTTTGAATTCTACTAATAGTTGTTTTGTAAGATATATCGATTCAACATCATGATCAGACTATTACATTTATCAATCTACATCTTTTTTCTCTATTTTTTATTGGATTTTTTATTTACATTTCAAGTGTTATTCCCTTTCTGGGTTTCCCAACCATAAGCCCCCTATCCCATCTCCCCTCCCCCTTCTTCTATGAGGGTGTTTCCCCACCCAAAAACCCTCCCTTCCTGCCTCCCCTACATTCCCCTACACTGGGGAGAGGGGGTGTGTGTCCAACCTTGCAGGACCAAGGGCTTCTCCTCCCTTTGGTGCCCATCAAGGCTATCCTCTGCTTCATATGCAGCTGGAGCCACGGTCAGTCCATGTAGGGTTTTTGAGTAGTGGGTTAGTCCCTGGGAGCTCTGGTTGGTTGGTATTGTTGTTTTTATGGGCTGTACCCATATCCGCAGCAGGTCTCCAAGGTGAACATCTTTTTTTAAGTCTTACTGGGTAACCTAGTCCTGATTGTGTGAACCTCCTGAGTGCTGGGGATTGTAGCAGTGTGCCACCATGCCAGGATAATTTGGTGAAATTCCTACAAGATACTTGTCTTAATTAAGGTTTTATTGTTGTGATGAAACACCATGACCAAAGCAACGTAGACAGGAAAGGCTTTATTTGACTCACAGTTCCATATAGCAGTTCGTCATCAAAACCAGTGAGGGCAGGAACTCAAACAAGGCAGGAACCTAGAAGCAGGAGCAAAGGCCTTGAAAGGGTACTATTTACTAGCTTGCTTCCCATGGCTTACTCAGCCTTCTTTCTTTTAAAAACCAAGACCATCAGCCTGGGGATGGCCCCACCCACAATGGGCTGGGCCCTTCCCCATCAATCAGCAATTAAGAAAATTCCTTGCAGCTTGCCTATAGCCCAATCAGATTGCTTATGTCAAGCTGACTTAAAACTAGCCAACACAATACTATTTTGATTCATATGATTTAAACAAATATTAAGGTCAAAATTGGGATAAAACATTCCAACCAAAAGTCTTAAATGACTTTTCAGAGGTGAAAATATGTTGGTCATATATTGGAATTATTGACATTGCAGGCTGCTTAAAGCATACTCTGTGAGAACTTAAGTCAGAACGTTTGAAAATCAAGTCCCAACGCTGGTTTTGAAAATCAGATATATTCATACAGAACAAGAGTTTGGAGTTAAAAATTCAAAACCTTAAGATGATTTGTTTAAATTTATATATCTTTTTCCATTTCAAATGTTCAACTGAGACATTTATAACCTCCTAAATTTCTAGTTGCTATCCACTTTTCCCATAATAGTTAGAATTCTCTTCTAGTGATTCATGTACTTCTAATTTCTTCATCTTTCTTCTTCATTCATTTTTAAAATTCAAGAGGAATATTCATGCAGTTTCCTAATGTTTTAAATGCATCCAACATGATTTCAAAGTTACCTTCTCTCATTTGCTTTAATTCACAAGGCTTAACTGAAAACAAGGAGACTAAGAAATGAAGCGAGTTTGGGGGATGTAATTCATGGCTCTGCTTTCCTCAGATAAAATCATGATAAATTCTGATTTGGGCATGAAAAAAAGATATTTCAATTCAAAATTATGTTTAGGATTTTTTAGACTTACTTTTAAAATTTACAATATTTGATTTAATGTTCTGGAAAAAACTAACCATTGGAAATGCATAACAGTGTAGTTGTCCTTGCATAACTGAGGGATATTGGTGCTAAGATCTCCACAGATACAAAATAAAACAAAACAAAGCAAAACAACAGCAACAAAAAAAAACAAAACAAAAAATGCATGATCAGTTCCTCATGATACAATGGCCTAGTATTTCTATATACTCTATGTCTATCCTTCCATATTCTTAAAATCATCACTAATCACTGTACCTAATTCTGGGGGTTTGAATGAAAATGGCCCCCAAAAGCTGATAGGAAGTGGCTTTATTTGAAAGAATTAAGACATATGGCTTTTTTAGAGAAAGTATGTCACTGGGAGTGGGCTTTGAGGTTCGGATCGGATCTCTCTCTCTCTCTCTCTCTCTCTCTCTCTCTCTCTCTCTCTCTCTCTCTCTCTCCTTCACTGTGCCACTATGTTTTCCTTCCCAATGAGAATGGATAAATCTCTAAACTGTAAGCCAGCCTTGATTAAATGCTTTTCTTCATAAGAGTTGTCATGGTCATCTTCCCATCAACAAAACCCTAAGACACTAATATAATATAAATTGTATTAAATCAATCACTGTGCCATAGTTCTTCTAGAATGATGCCAGGAAATTTTCTGAAACATATGCACTTTTTAATTGGCATACATTCATTGGAAACGTGACACATTTTATAGAAACATTTTCATACAAGTATATCATGTACTTTGCATTTATGCCCTCTCCTTTCTCCAGGATGTGGTACATACTTAAGAGTTCTCTAGTGGATTAAAAACAAATGTGTGGACATATCAAAATAATTATAATAAGAAACTGGCTCACTCACTGATAGAGGCTGGCAGGCCCAAACTCTGCAGGGTGGGACAGCAGACCAGAGACACAGGCAAGAGCACTATTCCAGGTGAAGTTCATGGTCACCTGCTGATAGGATTCCTTCCTGCTAAGGAGAGAGCAACACTTCTACTCAGGCCTTCAGTGGGTGAGATGGGAACAACCCACATGTGGAAGGCATTCTGCATTTCTCGCATGCATAAGCTTAGATTTAACAAACAAACCAAAGACATCGAAGAATATATGGATTACAGCTTGACTAAACATCTGGTCACTATTGCTCAGCCTACTTGACACACAAGATTAACACCACCTGAAACATTCTTGGTTGCAGAAAAGACGGAAGGAGACAGAATGGGACCTAAGAGGCATATGTTACAGGTGTTCTTGCTAGACACCCGGGAAACCTGGAGTTTGATGCCTCAGAACCTATATTAAAGTAAATAAGTAAAGCTGCCTACCATGATGGTAGATGCCTGGATTCCCAGCACTGAGGAGGTTGATCTCTGGGGCTTGCTGACCAGCCATCCAGCTGAATCCACTTAGAGACTCTCTGATCCAAGTTAGAGATAAACCCTGTGTTAAAATTAAAAAAAAGAAAAATTAAAAGGTGTACCATATTTCAAGATTGAAACTTGCAGTTGACCTCTGGTCTCCACATGACCAGGCACACATATGTGCACCCACATACACATGAAAATACAAGCAGATGAGACCCAAAATTATTCCTTGGTTATGCTGACTACAATGTTAGCACTGTAAAAATAAGTAGACAGGTAAATGGATACATTATAGATAGGTAGATGATACATAGATGATAGACAGAGAGACAGACAGACAGACAGATAGATAGACTAGATAGATGATAAAGATAGATGATACATAGATAAATAAATAGATAAGATAGATTGATTAGATAAATAGATAATAGGTAGGTAGATAGATGATAGATGATGGATAGATAGATAGATAGATAGATAAATAGATAGATAGATGAATATAGAACATGTTATTTAAACATGAACAATTAAGTATGGATGGGTAAAATGACTTTTAATGAAGAACTGTGTTTAATTAATTCCGAAAGAAAATGAAGGGAGCATCAGAAGTTGGTATTTGTTTAAATGATATTGTGTGCTACACTCCTCTGTTTATATAATTTGTAAAGCTATTTGGATATTGTATAGACATGGTAGAAATTGTGTTTGTAGTGTGCCCATGCTGAGAATATATTTACATGCAAATCTATCACAATTTTTAAATTATCTTCATGGACTCTTTCAGCGTGCTCCCCCCCCCCTTCTCAGATTCATGACTGCAAAATAGTAAAACTGCTTCCAATCCCTCACCGCATAAAAGCAATCGGATTTGGAATTATGTTAATTTAGTTTACCCAAGTTCTAGGGAGAACATTTGCAAATCCCTGCCGTGCGAGTATTTCTAAATATTAGCAAAACATCAGGTGGCAGGAAAATGCACGCAAGGGTTTTTGAAAGTGTGCTAATAGTGGGCTTGAGCACAACTGGAGAGTGCGGTGGAAAGATGTTCTGGTGCTATTTTTATCTTACTTCGTATTTTATTCAGATCGCAAAGGAAGATAGCAATATCGTGTAAATTCCAGGATTCTTCACACTGTCCCCGAATGCACTATCATTTTGGCAATCTTAGAGGGTAAATAGCTATTTCACAGTTGTACATAGAGCTGTGAATGTAGCAAACGTGTGGTAGAACACGTATGCGATGCTCTTTTTGATATTTACTTTTTAATTTTTTAGTTTGTGTGCTTGCACATGTGTGCATGTACATGTGTGGGTATGTGTGTGTGAGTGCAGGTGCCCCTGGAGGTCAGAAGTGTCAGAACCTCTGGATTTGGAGCTACAGACAGTTATGAACCACCCAGCCTGAGAGCTAGCGTGTATGTGTGAGTGTATTCATATCTGTGAAGTGGTTATACGTTAAGTGCAGGTGTGCATGTACCTGTTGGTTGTCAGTCCTCATCTTCCACATTGCTTGAAGCAGGGACTTCAGTGCTTCCTAAGCCAGTGTGGCGGCTGAGGTGCTTAAGGGGACTCACTCACCTGGCTCCCCTTCCAGGCCCCGTAGTGGGTACACCGGGCATAGAGAGACCTGGCTACTACACCCAGCTTTTTGTGTCTTGGGGGAATCTGAACTCAGCTTATCAGAATTGCACATAAAATGCTTTTTCTTTTTTAACCCAGGGAACTGTCACCTCAGCCCGTGCAATATGTTTTCATGTAGCCAAACAGCACACACACATTAAGGTTTGCAGTAAGGGGCATGCATTGCTCGTGAATCGCTAACTCCCATGTAGCTTTCTAATGAAACTGAAGGAGAAGTGAAAGAGCTCTTCTTTGTTTAAAATGAAAGGTTTTCCTTAATAACAAATTTTTATGTTAATATGCAGCAAGTTTTCTCTTGAATTAAGTGATAGCTAGATAAATACATAGATAGGTAGATGGTGGAGAAGTAAATAATAGATAAATACATGATTGGTAGATGATAGAAAGATAGATAAATGGATAGATGATAGATTCATTGATAGATGATAATCAGTAATTAATAAATAAATTTTAATTGATAAATGATAGATAATTGAAAATAGGTGGTAGAAAAATATATGATTAATAGATAGATAGATAGATAGATAGATAGATAGATAGATAGATAGATGATAGATGGATCTCTCAGTTGCATAGATAGCCAAATATCAGAATATAATTTCTATGCCCACATGTCTGGGTCTGGATGAATGGGAAAGGAAATAAGAATTCATCTAATTCAGTCTAATCATTCACATACAAAATATTATAATTTAAATATTTGAGACACAAAGATCTTGAAAAATAGAGACTTTTCCCCCATTATCTTGATTTGGGGGCTAACCTCTCCTCCACAGCCATGTCTGACCCTGACCCATCTATTTGCCATCAGAGTAACAAATACACCTATACACTATGAAACTGTTATAATAAGCTACTTAAAGTTGGGCAAAGGAAGTAAGTCAGTTGGTAAAATGCTTGCCATACTAGCATAATGACCTGAGTTCAAACCTACACTAAAACATAGGCATGGAGACATAGTTGTAATTTTACCACTAGGACAATGGTGACAAGCAGCTCTCTTCCACTCAACAACCAGTCATTCTAGCCTAATTGGATAAACCCCATTTTGCAGTTAGAGAACTTATTTCGGAAATCAAGGTGGACAGTTCCTGAGGAACACCACCCAAGATTGACCTCTGGCATACATACCCACACAGATGGACGGACGGACGGACGGACGGACAGACAGACAGACAGACAGACAGACAGACAGAGAGGAAGGGAGAGAGGGAGGAAGGGAAGGAGGGAGGGAGGGAGGAGGGAGGGAGGGAGAAGGGAGGGAGGGAGGGAGGGAGGGAGGGAGGGAGGGAGGGAGGGAGGGAGGGAGGGAGAGAGAGCAGTCAATTCCAGTTGATCTCTGAATTTAAGGTCAGCCTGATCTACAGGTCCAGTTCTAACTAGGATAGCCAGTGCTACACAGAGAACCGTATCTCTCTCTCTGAATATATATATATATATATATATATATATATACATATTCAGGAGTAGAACACTCTCCACGTCCCCACACGATGGTGCATGATGGTGGTTCAGGACTGTAACCCAGTACTCTGCAGGTAGAGACTACAGAATCAGGTCAAGGTCATTCTTATCTCTGCAGCAACTTCTAGGACACTCGGACTACACAAGACCCTGTCTCAGAAAACCAAAACCAGCATAAGAAAAAAACAATAACAACAACAAATGTTGTCTTGTGATAATATTCTTCCAATACATGAATTTTCATATTTCTGACTGTTTCCCATCATGATTATTTGCTAAAGTGGTTAGATGTGTAATGTCCAACTGCGAATGAATTATCAGAAAATGAACAAATCCCAGTTTTCTTTCTTTAAACCTCTTACAGGTCGAGTGAAATAAACTATCTCATGAACACTTCAACCAAAGTCAGGATAGCATAGTGTTCTAGCGCCAAATTCCTATTTCCGGACTAGAGAGAAGGCTCAGAAGCTGACAGCTTTCAGCGACTCCTACACAGAACCAGAACTTGATTGTCCGCATCCACATCTATCAGCCCACAACCACCTGTAACTCCTGCTTCAAGGACCCGCTATTCTCTTCTGGCCTCGTGAATATGCACACACTTGATAGGCACTCACACAGACACACAAACACATACATAGACGAAAATTAAAGAATAAGTCTTTAAAAATCCCGTTATCTGTGAAAAGCCGGTCCACCTTGACATGCAAATAAGATGATGAGAGAATCCGTATTGTCCACCGTCTTGCTGATAAGGTTTCCACGGAGCCACATGCCTGTCACGCAGTAAGCTACTCTTCCCAGCGCTCCACAATGACACACACAGGTCATTCGAAGCTGCATACATTATTAACATTCAACATGTATCATTGGGCACATTAAGCAGATTTCGCAGCATCATTATCTAACTAGAAAAGAGCCATCCATCCTTTAGCTGACCTGCGAGGGTCATATAAAGAGTTGTTAAATATAATGACAGGAAACATTCTAAATGAAAGCCTGCAAGATTCATGTTTCTTTGTGGTCCTTGGGGACATGAACCAAAGCTCCCTGCTCTCCCTGTGAGCTCTCCTTTCTGGGAAGAGGGCTGTGGCACACAGAATGTGAACGTGCCATAGCCCTGGGCAAGAACGGACTTCCGAAATTGGACACAGGCTGTGAATCACAACTATGCCTCTGCGCATGTTCCATAAATTTCTAGAAAATAAAAATAAAATATAAAGTCTTACTCACATTTTTATGGACTCTAAAGATTTTTCTTTTTCTGTTTTTTTTTTTTTCCTCTGAGCACTGTGCCTGTGCGGGGGGGGGGGGGGGGTGAAGCCCATAAGAAAGACAAAAGATTAATCGCTCTGGGAAGATCAAGGCCTTCCGATTAGCTCTCCCCTCGCCTGCTCTAGCCCATCAGTCATCTAAAACACCGCATAATAGTCTGATTGAATGGGAGGGTGGTTTTTATGATGTGAGCTAAATGAAAATTAGGAGGACTTTGGAAACTCTAACATATGCCCCATTGATGACTTTTCCCAACAAATTTTTCATGCGGTCATAATCTAAATTTACATAAGAGGCTACCGGGGAGAAATGCTAGGATTTTCATAACCAGCACCCTCAGGCCTCCCAGAAGGGCACTAAAAAATCAGATACTTTAAAGTCAAGGGAGAAACTGAAGCAAGTAGGAAATTAACAGCCATGGGAGAAAGAAAAAAAAATACCTCCAAGAAAGAGGAGCCCAGCAAGCAAGTGTCTTTCTTAACAATGGTTTTCTTCCATCCCGAGACTGACAGCAGATTCCTGATAAAGCTGCAGCCAGTGTTACTGCAAGTTTCTCAGAAAGAAGGTTTGCAAGGCGGTAAGCACAAACCAACATGAAAAGGGGAGCTTTAATTGAGGCCACAGGGCCTTCCAGAACATACCTACTGATAAGAAGTGTGTGGTGAGACTTTACTTAATAATCGTGGTCATCATTTTTGTACAGAAAATGTGATTTTTAACTATAACAGGAGCATGTTTCTATTGTAAAAAAGATTGAAAATGTACAAAAATTATGACATAATTATAATACTCCTTCAGAACTCCAAGACGTGAAGATAACGGTTGTTAAGTGAATATTAGCATTTTGGGATCTTCTAGTCTGATTTTAATTCTCTAAGTGTGTATGTATATTCTAATATATTCAAAATTGTGCTGCTTATAAATTAAGCATCCTCCAGTTTCCTTAATTTCAGATTTCACATTCTCTAGTGCTACTCAAGTCTCTGGAAATTTCTCTTTCAAATCCTAAAAGACATATACTTATCCCCCAGAGCAACCGATCTGTTATCGGCGGCGCCACCCTTAACAATTAATTATACTTTCAATTCTCCTTCTCCAATGCCAAAGCTGTAATACCAAATTCTGTACATTTTCTTTGAACAAAAAAAAAGTGACAAAGGAGAATATTTAAATTAAAAGTCTGTGTGTGGTTTTTTAAAGTGAGAGGCATTTTAGAAGCTAGGGATCAGATCCCAAAACGCTGCACCTTGTTTTGCTTTCTAACGTTCCTCTTGAGTAAGGCAAGAGTGTGCAGAACAGTGAAAATGTCCTGAGTACTGAGGAAGTCCCCCTCATTTTTAACACATCACAGAGGCAGTGGGTTTCCTGAATCACTGGACGCATGGGTTGCCTCCAAAAAGGTAAATGGGTCTTCTGGGGAAAAGGAGGGAAAAAAGGCCATGTGTGCAACTGAGGTTACAGGAGAGGCTCTAGAATATGACTCGGATTTCCTGACTATATGGCTCGCAGCTTTGCGCCATTGAAACAAAACACCTGAATAGGTTTTCTTTGAGCTCATGGTTTTGGAGATTTCCATCCATGGTCCTGTGTTGAAGCAGAAATATCATGATGCAGTGTATGACAGAGTAAGCTATTCATTTAGGGCATCCAGGAAGCAGAGACAGAGAAAGGAAGGAGTAATGGCCCCAATATCCTCTTTAGGATTGTGCTTCCAATGTCCTAACTCCCTCCTACCAGACCCTACCTCCAAAGTGTCAACCAATCCCCAACAGAGCCATCCTGGTGCATCGCTGGGTAACACTTAACATTCCAACCACATCACAGAACAATGGGGACATTGCACGGGAAGTTTGATGGTGCTGTGTGTGCCAGGTGTGAGGGTGTAGGATTTCCCTACCTTCATCACACTTGCCTGGTGTCTAAGTCTGTGGTTCAAAACTCAAACTTTTTACCTGCTAAGGGTTTTCCTGTCAACCTCAGAAAGACCCTGTGAAGATGCAGAGATGAGGCATGCGGTGGTCCTACACAGTGCTATGTGCAAAATATTGCTCAATAATTTGCTGCTGTTACAGCCATGATTATGAGCTATAGATTGCAGTGTGAAACACACCAAAAGAGATTGCAGGCTGGTTGCATTGGCACACAGCAGGAGGATTTGCTGCAGGAGGCAGAGGCAGGAGGATCATGAGTTCAAGGACAGGCTCGGCTACACATTTGGGCTGAACAGATGGGTCAGCAGTTAAGAGCACTGACTGCTCCTCCCAAAGTCCTGAGTGCAATTCCCAGCAACCACATGGTGGCTCACCGTGAGGGGATCCAATGCCCTCTTCTGGTGTGTCTGAAGTGTCTGCAGTGTACTCATATACACTAAGTAAATAAATAATTCGTTTAAGAAAAACAGAGAGACTGCAGTTATTGTAACATTGTATCTATTCATGATAGAATTGCTACTAATAGCATGATTATTATAATGTTATTATGAAACATGCTTGTGTGAACAAGCAACCAGCTCTTCACATCTGTGGATTATGTATTACAGGAAAAAAATATTCTTAAAAAACAAAGATAAGAAAATTGCATCGGAACTGAATATATTTTGACGTGTTTTTTGTCATTATTTTATGAACAGTACAGTGTAACAGTGGTTGCATTAACCTAGAAGTGGGTTAAAGTATCTGGGAGGGTGTGTGCATATTATATACAAAATTATACCATTTTATATATGAGATTTGAACACACATGGATTTCTTTTTTTTCTTTTTTATTGAATATTTATTTATTTACATTTCAAATGTTATCCCTTTTCCTGATTTCCCCTCTGAAATCCCCTATCCCATCCTCCCTCCCCTGCTTCTATGAGGGTGCTCCCCTACCCACCCAGCAACTTCCTTCTCCCCACCCTGGCATTTCCTTATACTGGGGCATCGATCCTTCCCAGGACCAAGGGTCCCTCCTCCATTTACATCCAATAATGCCACCCTCTGCTGCATATGCAGCTGGAGGCATGAGTCCCTTCATGTGTACTCTTGGGTTGGTGATTTAGTTCCTGGGAGCTCTTGGGGGTCTGGTTGGTTGATATTGTTGTTCTTCCTGTGGGGTTGCAAACCCCCTCAGCTACCTCAGTCCTTTCTCTAACTCCTCCGCTGGGGACCCCGTGCTCAGTCCAATGGTTGGCTGTAAGCATCTGTCTCTGTATCTGTCAGGCTCTGGCAAAGCCTCTTGGGAGACAGCTATATCAGGATCCTGTGAGCAAGCACTTCTTGACATCTGCAATAGTGACTGGGTTTGGTGTCTGTACATGGGATGGATCCCCAGGTAGGACAGTCTCTGGATGACCTTTCCTTCAGTCACTGCCGCACACTTTGTCTCAGTATTTCCTCCCTTGAGTATTTTGTTTCCCCTTCTAAGAATGACTGAAGCATCCACTCTTTGGTCTTCCTTCTTCTTGAGCTTCACATACATGGATATCTTATTCAAAAGTAATCCTAGGGGGCTGGAGAAATGGCTCAGAGGTTAAGAGCATTGACTGCTCTTCCAGAGGTCCTGAGTTCAATTCCTACCAACCACATGATGGCTCACGACCATCTATAACAGATTCTGGTGTATCTGAAGACAGCTACAATGTACTCATATATACTAAATTAATAAAGTATTTTTTAAAAAAGAGTAATCCTAGTACCAAATCTCATGAAGATACTTGAAGAGGATAATATTATAGATATTAACAATATGCTAAATTATTTAATATGCTATAGGTAGTATCATAGTCATTAACAACACATTATAGTATTTAATATTCAGTTACTTGTAGTATCAATAGTTCTTTTCTTAGTGTTAGGGGGAGAAAAGTGGTGTTTGCATCCTAAAGATTTGATTGTACCTGTATATTTTGTGTGTATATTTATACATGAGTATGTGTGTGCAAATGTATGCATGTATGTATGTAAATATGTATGTCTGAAAACATGTCTCAGTATGTCTAAAATGAATTCTTAGTGTAAACCTAGATTTAAAAGACTACATGAGAGATGACGACTTCAGAAAAGTAACTGTAAATTTCATCTTAATGCTGACCAAACGACAACAAATACAGAAAATACAGAATGAGATTGTTTTAACCCTAAAGAGTTCGGGAGTTAAGTACTATTAGTAATGTTTTAGAGATATTATGAACTAGGGGAAGGATACTTGGAAGAAAAACCCGAAATCAGTTTAATGGGAGGAAATCAGCCAACTCAACAAGAGAGATGCATCACTACCCTTGTCAAGAGCTCGCCCCACCCCGGCATCAAACAAAGCAGCTCTAGCATTCAGTCTCCCATAATGCTTTTCACCACCACAGCTTTTACCCGGAGCTCAGCCCCGCCAGTCTGCAGGAGAGGTCAGAATGTCTTACTCCCCAAACTCTAATAGAGTAGGAAACAGACCAAGGTAGCACCTGTTACTATGCTGGGATTCGACGTATTAAGTATTACTAGAAATTATTTTTATACTTTAAGGGGGTGGAAAGGTTGAGCAAATGAAATCAAAAGTGAGAAATGTAAAATGTGAATTTATGAGAGAAGCATCTGAAAGTGGGCAAACTTGTCACGTGTGATCTCACCCCTCCCACCAAGGACTGGTCCTTGGGAAAGAACAACCTCATCCCATTATCTTGAAGTGAATTTTTTAAACTCCTGTAAAAGAAAAATAAAGCACCGTTTGCACTGGAGCTTTATAATAAATCTAAATGCTCTGCTAATTGCCTGTCACCACTACAAATAGTATGTGCTTTTCGGTGAGCTTTTTATAAAGGCCTCGGAAATAAATCAGAATTTTTAATTCATTTGAAGACAGACTGGGGAAGAAGGGGAGCCCTAGGATAACAGAATAATCTTGAACACTGTCTAAGGGGGGGCTGTTGTACACTGTAGGGGGGAAATTTAATCAAAGCCAACTAGGAATAATCGCCTATACAATCTAAATGCTGATTGCTTGGGCACTATTTTCTTTCAAATTTAAACTACCATGGCAAAGCCACACGTTAGGGTGATACTGTTTTTAAAATTCGTGATGAACATATGCATTTCTATGTGTGAATGTTTGCGTGTCAACACTGTGTGCTTGTGGAAATCAAAGAGCAATGTTAAGTGCCAAACCTTGTCTTCTGCTTTGCTCTTGGACAGCATCTCTCAATCAGCACCGGTAATGCCAGGCTGGCTGGCTCAAGAACTTCCAGCATTCTGTTCTGCCTCTCATCTTTGCACAGAAGCAAAGCATCACGGGTGCCTACACCCACACCATGCATTACATAGGCTCTAGGGATGATCTAAGGTCTTCACTTAAGTGCAGTAAGCCGTCCCCTGAGCTCTTAAAGTGCTACTCTTGAGTGTAGCATCCAGTATCCCCATAGGATTATGGGATTGAAGCCCCTCAGCCACCTGGGCAGGGCAGGGAAATCCACTGGAGGCGATTTTCACATAG
This sequence comes from Rattus norvegicus, assembly GCF_021556685.1. Classification (NCBI taxonomy): domain Eukaryota; kingdom Metazoa; phylum Chordata; class Mammalia; order Rodentia; family Muridae; genus Rattus; species Rattus norvegicus. The sequence continues at coordinate 70,461,569 of NC_141550.1, forward strand.
CCAACTGCTTTAAGTGACTCATTGCCATGGCTGCTTGTCAACATTTCTTTTTATTTCTAGTAAAATTTCATGGAAATTGAGTTGTGTCTCTTCTTGCACAGTAATCTTCAATATCACTTCTTAAATTGTACCAACAATAACCACAAACCCTACAGGAAGAGCTCTACCAGAATGTATTTGTTCTACCAGTGCCATGTTGACTTCGTCAAAGATGGTGTTGTTCAAATAAAGTGTTCAACAGCTAGTATTTTATTCAGGTAGCAGCCTCATTACACGTGGTCCAAGAACATTCAAATAAGATGTCAAATTGGAAGTTAATGATGGGTCTTCAAACATCAGAGCCAACAATACCGTGTTTGCCTATGATCTCTCCGATATAAAACCACATCCACACCTCATTGGCCACCAAACCATTCAACACAGCTTCCTTAACTGTAAGGTGTTTGAAGTTGGCACTGTGAATTATTTATTTTCATGCTCTCAATAGCTATAGGGAGTTTACCAGGGGTTGGGGGAACCAGCTCAACCTTGGCATAGTACCAAATTGTGGCCAATCAAGGCTTGGAGTAAGTCACAGCAGTGGCCACCATCAATGGAGCCTTCATAAAGTTATGGATGAACTTGACCATGAAGGTGAAAGGTACATCTCCTCGAACTACCTGCTGAATGTCCAAGTGTTTAATTTTTTTTTTTTATTAACTTGAGTATTTCTTATATACATTTCAAGTGTTATTCCCTTTCCCGGTTTCCGGGCAAACATCCCCCTCCCCCCCCCCCTTCCTTATGGGTGTCCCCCTCCCAACCCTCCCCCCATTGCCGCCCTCCCCCCATAGTCTAGTTCACTGGGGGTTCAGTCTTAGCAGGACCCAGGGCTTCCCCTTCCACTGGTGCTCTTACTAGGATATTCATTGCTACCTATGGGGTCAGAGTCCAGGGTCAGTCCATGTATAGTATTTAGGTAGTGGCTTAGTCCCTGGAAGCTCTGGTTGCTTGACATTGTTGTACTTTTGGGGTCTCGAGCACCTTCAAGCTCTTCCAGTTCTTTCTCTGATTCCTTCAACAGGGGACCTATTCTCAGTTCAGTGGTTTGCTGCTGGCATTCGCCTCTGTATTTGCTGTATTCTGGCTGTGTCTCTCAGGAGCGATCTACATCCGGCTCCTGTCGGTCTGCACTTCTTTGCTTCATCCATCTTGTCCAATTGGGTGGCTGTATATGTATGGGCCACCTGTGGGGCAGGCTCTGAATGGGTGTTCCTTCAGTCTCTGTTTTAATGTGTTTAAGTTTTAATTGCAAATTTTTTACTCATTTGCTGATGGCAATTATCAAAATAAAACCACTGTGACAGAATCACAATAGGATTCACAGTAAGAATTCAGTAGGAGAAATGTCAAACAAATATATAAATTTGGGGTGGAACAAAAAAAAAAAAACCACACACAGCAAACAAGTGAGAAATGTATCATCAGAGAAGGGAGGTTTTTCAGGACTCAGACAATATTCTGTATGAGATGATGATGGTAGCTCTATCTTACTGTGCACCTACACAAACACATACATACATACATACATACATACATACATACATACATACATACACACGTACACACATACACATACGCATGTTCTCATGCCTGCAGACACATACACACACACACATACACACACAAATGAGCACACAGTAAATAAATAAATCCACTTAATTGAGTAGAAAAACATTGCAGATTATTAATGAATGGCCTTAAACTCCACTGACAACCAAACCAGAATATTTTCCTCTTTATGAGCTGAAAACTCTTGTTTGTTGGTCCAAAAACGAAAAAAAAAAAAAAAAACTTACAATGCCAAGAGAGACCCAGAGAGCTTAAGATAAGCAATCTGAGATATAGACCTGTGTTCTGCAGACCCAGCTGCTGACAGTCATCAAATCAGTTCCCTTGCTCTCCTGAAAAGTCATCCTCAGAGCTACACAGATCCAGCCCTTAGAGGATTTCCCTCTGGATGCTTCTCCCAGCTAGTTAGATACACCAGTCAACTCCTTTAATGACTCCAAAAGCCCTCTTGGACAATAAGACCCCGTTTGTAGGAAAGTCACCAAGACAACCAACGCACACGGCATCTTTTCACTGGTCACAGGAAATGTGAATCCTGTTTTGAATTCTGTCAAAAGTTTGTCTTTGTTGGAACCAGAAAGAGGAATATTGCTGGGGTATTACTCCATTGACTTGTGACAACTCCATTTTATTTATAAGCTTAAGTTTTCCTGATGAAATGTCAGGACAAGGGTGGATGAAAGGATGATTAGGTTTAATATTTTTAATTATTTGTAAAAAGCAAACCAAAAAACAAAGCAAGAAAAAATAAAAAAACCTGTTATGTGACATTTCCTAAGATAAAGAACAAACATCTAGTCACCCCCAAACAGAATGCCTATAGGGCATCTAAGAAATGATTCCACTCAACTCAATTGACAAGCCAATAAACTTACTGAGGTTACTTGCAGGTGAATAAGAAAGATCAAAGATCAAAGCATTGCCCACAAGCCCATCCCAAAATGGGTGGAAACTCACAATCTGCGTCTGGCTTCTAACTCCAACTACAGAGATCTAGTGCCCTCTTCTGGCCTCACGAACAACTGCACCCACAAGCACATACCCACACAGAGTGCACACGCGTGTCAATAAAACCAAAAAGAATCAAAATTGAGACTGTTCCTAAGCTGTGCAGACAAACTACAAAAATATTGTTTTTTTAATGACAATATTGTAGCCATGTAGAAGAAGACAATTACACAGAGTCTGTTTCAACATAATTGAGACTCCATTGAGTGCTCTACACTTAAAAGTCAAATGGCTTATAAATAAAAGACAAGCAACTATGTTTTATAAATGATGCCACACATGCCCTGTGTATTGTATAATTCCCTCTAGAATGTCAGAGAATCCAGCACAGCAGGGTAGTAATGAGGAAAGAATTACTAGAATCTATTTACATATAGAGGTGTAAGGTTGCAGGTCACTGTAGAAAGCAGCCGAGCTTCTAAGTTTATAGTGTCAGGTATACTTTATCAAAAAAAAATAAAAATAATGATAGCCCAAATTAATATGTGTGTATTCAGTCACCTCTGATGTGTCACCCTGAGAATGGGGGGGGGGGGCTTTGAGGGCATGAAAGGGATTGTTTTAAATTATTCACTCTTGATGATGTTCAAAAGGGAACAAACTTATGCTGTGAAATTCTTCAGTGTGTAATGTGATGTGTGTATTTATGGAGTAAATGCCTGGATTTTTCAAGGAGATGGATCTTAAAGGGCTAGCAATGGGGGGCTGGGGATTTAGCTCAGTGGTAGAGTGCTTACCTAGGAAGCACAAGGCCCTGGGTTCGGTCCCCAGCTCCGAAAAAAAGAACCAAAAAAAAAAAAAAAAAAAAAAAAAGGGCTAGCAATGGAAAAAGCAGACCATAAATATGAAGAAGCCTCTGGGTGTCCTTAACCGGAGTCTGTAATCATAACCTGACCAGAACTATGCCAGGAAGTCAGATCCAAGGGAATCCTTACTTCCAAAATCTGCCCCCACCCCTGTGCTCTCTGTTCAACTTTGATGGATTTACTGATAATTCACATTCAGGAACAGGCTTTCCCAAAACACAAGGAGGGGGAAAAGCAAAGCTTTCCTAGTCACATTTCAGCAACAACAAATGACTCGGGGATCACAGACCGACAGCAAAAACACATGAAAAAGCGTGCTTGAGAGATTGCCCACCAATGTCTATTAAATACCTGGTATATTGCTCTATACATGTGCTTTGCTTTTAAAAATAATAGGATTCCAACATGTAGAAGAATGCAGATCGATCCATGCTTATCACCCTGTACAAAGCTTAAGTCCAAGTGGATCAAGGACCTCCACATCAAACCAGACACACTCAAACTAATAGAAGAAAAACTAGGGAAGCATCTGGAACACATAGGCACTGGAAAAAATTTCCTGAACAAAACACCAATGGCTTATGCTCTAAGATCAAGAATCGACAAATGGGATCTCATAAAACTGCAAAGCTTCTGTAAGGCAAAGGACACTGTGGTTAGGACAAAACGGCAACCAACAGATTGGGAAAAGATCTTTACCAATCCTACAACAGATAGAGGCCTTATATCCAAAATATACAAAGAACTCAAGAAGTTAGACCACAGGGAAACAAATAACCCTATTAAAAAATGGGGTTCAGGGGCTGGGGATTTAGCTCAGTGGTAGAGCGCTTACCTAGGAAGCACAAGGCCCTGGGTTCGGTCCCCAGCTCCGAAAAAAAAAAAAAATGGGGTTCAGAGCTAAACAAAGAATTCACAGCTGAGGAATGCCGAATGGCTGAGAAACACCTAAAGAAATGTTCAACATCTTTAGTCATAAGGGAAATGCAAATCAAAACAACCCTGAGATTTCACCTCACACCAGTGAGAATGGCTAAGATCAAAAACTCAGGTGACAGCAGATGCTGGCGAGGATGTGGAGAAAGAGGAACACTCCTCCATTGTTGGTGGGATTGCAGACTGGTAAAACCATTCTGGAAATCAGTCTGGAGGTTCCTCAGAAAATTGGACATTGAACTGCCTGAGGATCCAGCTATACCTCTCTTGGGCATATACCCAAAAGATGCCTCAACATATAAAAGAGACACGTGCTCCACTATGTTCATCGCAGCCTTATTTATAATAGCCAGAAGCTGGAAAGAACCCAGATGCCCTTCAACAGAGGAATGGATACAGAAAATGTGGTACATCTACACAATGGAATATTACTCAGCTATCAAAAACAACGAGTTTATGAAATTCGTAGGCAAATGGTTGGAACTGGAAAATATCATCCTGAGTGAGCTAACCCAATCACAGAAAGACATACATGGTATGCACTCATTGATAAGTGGCTATTAGCCCAAATGCTTGAATTACCCTAGATCCCTAGAACAAACGAAACTCAAGACGGATGATCAAAATGTGAATGCTTCACTCCTTCTTTAAATGAGGAAAAAGAATACCCTTGGCAGGGAAGGGAGAGGCAAAGATTAAAACAGAGACTGAAGGAACACCCATTCAGAGCCTGCCCCATATGTGGCCCATACATATACAGCCACCCAATTAGACAAGATGGATGAAGCAAAGAAGTGCAGACCGACAGGAGCCGGATATAGATCGCTCCTGAGAGACACAGCCAGAATACAGCAAATACAGAGGCGAATGCCAGCAGCAAACCACTGAACTGAGAATAGGTCCCCCGTTGAAGGAATCAGAGAAAGAACTGGAAGAGCTTGAAGGGGCTCGAGACCCCAAAAGTACAACAATGCCAAGCAACCAGAGCTTCCAGGGACTAAGCCACTACCTAAAGACTATACATGGACTGACCCTGGACTCTGACCCCATAGGTAGCAATGAATATCCTAGTAAGAGCACCAGTGGAAGGGGAAGCCCTGGGTCCTGCTAAGACTGAACCCCCAGTGAACTAGTCTATGGGGGGAGGGCGGCAATGGGGGGAGGGTTGGGAGGGGAACACCCATAAGGAAGGGGAGGGGGGAGGGGGATGTTTGCCCGGAAACCGGGAAAGGGAATAACACTCGAAATGTATATAAGAAATACTCAAGTTAATAAAAAAAAAAAATAGGATTCAGGAAATGACACTAATCTAAAGCACACCAAACAGTTACAAGTAAAAGATGAAGGCATTTTGATATAGTTTTAAATATATGTCAGAAACATTATTTCAATTTGTGATTGAAACAAAATAGCAGGGTGGTATGTACATATTTTTGCCATTATTGAGGCTTAAAAAGCAGCCTGCATTTGCTACTAAGCATTCATCTTCATTTGGACAAGCTGCATTCTAAGTGTTCAGCAGCTGCACATGGCCAGCGATTGCCTTGCTACTCGGTGTAGAATGATAACATCTGTTCTTGCTGGGTCTCAGATATCTGGAGTGCACAAAATCAGAAATTCAAGATAAAACTGAAATGTGTGTGTGTGTGTGTGTGTGTGTGTGTGTGTGTGTGTGTGTGTGTGTGTGTGTGTGTGTGCGTGTATACATGCATCCACATTGGCTCAACCTCCAGAGTACCTAGGACTTCAGATCACTACCAGGAGACCCATCTCTTCTTGCAAATTTCTATGTTTTCCATGTTCGGAAAGGAAAAGAAAGAAGGCTAATGGGACAAAGAGTGAAGGGGACAAAAGCCAGGTAGTCAGGACATTAGCACTGAGATCTGGTTGGCTATTCTCCCACTGTGTGTCTCACTGCATTTGCCTGTCTCGCCTCTCTCTGTATCTGTCTCTCTGTCTCTTTCCTCTCTCTCCCTTTTGATCCTTGTCTCTCATCTCTTTGTGTCTCTGTGTGTCATCTCTGTCTCTCTCTGTGTCTCTCATCTCTTCTCTCTCTCTCTCTCTCTCTCTCTCTCTCTCTCTCTCTCTCTCTCTCTCTGTCTCTCTCTCTGTCTCTCTCTCATCTGTTTAGTGCTTCCCTCTAGTGTCAGAAATGCTGAATATAGATATTTTTTTCTCTGAAACTAAAGAAATCCGGTGCTATTGCAACCCCAGAATCCAACAAATTCTATTTTTTTACAATTAAAATTGTAAAAAGAATTGTTAAAAATAATGAACTAATTATCCAGGTTATATCACATCCTCACAAAGTGTGGGCTACTTTACTTTATTTCAGTGTGTTTTAAACTCTAGTACTCTTGGATACTGAGTAAACAAATTGTTCACAAATACACACACAAATCCACTTGTGCTACAAACACTGGGATATTTCTACAGCTCTGTGGATAACTTTCATCATGAAACTTGGTTTTTTATTTGACCAGTTGTTTGTTTAGTTGGTTGATTTTGTTAAGAGATCTGTGTGGGGCTTTTTGTTTGTTTGTTTGTTTGCTTCCTTTTTACAATTTTATCTCGAATTCTTGTTACCTTGATGCAGCATTGAACAACCTTGGATATTTCTGTCTGTGGAATAATTGAAAGTACAAATGCATGTTGAAAACTTTACAGTACAGTACATATAGGATCGCCTCAGGCACTTCTATTTGTCAATACTTCTGTAGCTTATTCAGATTTTAACCTATGTATATTATTAAACAAATTCACCACAATCAAGGTTTTGTGACATATGCCAAGAAAGAGAAAAATAAGCATGTTAAGATTGTGGAATTGTACATTACAGGGACAACAGGAGACTCAAGTTCTGTCAGCATCTCAATAGAGGAGCTTACCTGAGGACCAGGAGGTGGCAAGTGGGGGGTTTCCAAACCAGCATTTGTTCTTGATTAGCCTTCATTCTCTTATGTCTGCATGTGTGCCTGTGTATGTCTGCATCTGTGTATGTCTGTATGTATGTACATGTTTGGCTGTATTGCTGTGTGTACATGTGGTCAAGTATGTGAGCCCATGTGTGCACATGTTTGTAGAGACCAGAGGTTGACATGAGGTGTCTTCCTCAACAACTCTGCATCTTATTTTTTTGAGACGAGTTCTGTTTCTGAGACTGGAGCTCACTGGTTCTAGTAGACTCACTGGCCAGAGTCCCAGAAATGCTCCTGTCCCTTTCTCCTCAGTGCTGGCGATACAAGAATGTACACCCATCATTTACAAGGGTGCAGGGAATTCGGACTCAGGTCCTAGCCCTTGGCCATCCCTTTGTATCTTCCTACCTCCTACTTTCTGGTTAAGTGAAGGCTCCCTCAGTCACACTTGACCCTTACAATCACAGGCCTCACTTAATGGTCTGTAGCAGAAATAGGAGACGATTAACCTGAAAAAACTGCTAGAAATTGTTCTCATGTGTCCTTCAGATTGTGAGAGGTCTTGTATGAGAGCAAGGCCATGGGCTGATGTTAATCAAGACTCATCTTCTGTCTCCCACAAGACAGCTGACACACACAAGTCTGACAGACTCACCTGAGCACTGTTTTACATCGTGAGCTGCTTCTCATTGCATCCCCACATCAAACATGGCCGCCTGTTCTGTGAGGACCTCCACCTAGAAGGGAGGACCTAAAAAATGGACAGGCAAAGGCTTTGCCTGGGTTCACAACAGTGACAGGGCCTTCTTAGGAGACCTAATACCAAACCTACACAAAACAGTTACCTGAAGGAAAATATACTCTGCATTTGAGTACTTATCATCGTTCTTATTTAAAGGAATCATCACGTCCACCAATACACTTAGGATGACACTAAGAGGTGTCCTTTCCTGAGTCATAGTCTCATTCAATTCGAGAATCATGAGTTTGTCACTCTGCAATCTTCCAGTAGCATTAGAGCAATGTCCAGGCTTCTGTCTTTACATTAATGTGTGGGTTCAGAGCCTGCCCCACATGTAGCCCATACATATACAGCCACCCAATTAGACAAGATGGATGAAGCAAAGAAGTGCAGGCTGACAGGAACCGGATGTAGATCTCTCCTGAGAGACACAGCCAGAATACAGCAAATAGGCAAATGCCAGCAGCAAACCACTGAACTGAGAATAGGACCCCCGTTGAAGGAATCAGAGAAAGAACTGGAAGAGCTTGAAGGGGCTCGAGACCCCATATGAACAACAATGCCAAGCAACCAGAGCTTCCAGGGACTAAGCCACTACCTAAAGACTATACATGGACTGACCCTGGACTCTAACCTCATAGGTAGCAATGAATATCCTAGTAAGATCATCAGTGGAAGGGAAAGCCCTTGGTCCTGCTAAGACTGAACCCCCAGTGAATGTGATTGTTGCGGGGAGGGCGGTAATGGGGGGAGGATGGGGAGGGGAACACCCAGATAGAAGGGGAGGGGGAGGGGCTAGGGGGATGTTGGCCCGGAAACCGGGAAAGGGAATAACACTCAAAATGTAAATAAGAAATACTCAAGTTAATAAAGAAAAAACTAAATTAATGTGTGGGTAAGATCATGACAGGCACGGGCTTAAGTTTAAAAGGTCTAATCAAATAGTTTGTAAACTCCTTCCTTGCTAGTTACCCATTGCACATGGTTGAGTCCCGTACCAGTATGTGATAACTCAGGGATTATTCTCATTAATGACTATTGCTCTGGAACCAAGGTACACAGTCAGTGTCAACAGAATTCAACAGAAAAGTGATTAACTCTGTTACTCCATGATTCACTGTGCCCTGGATATTGACAGGCTCCATATTGTCAATCTCAACCAAACGTGTCTGAGTTGCTTATGCTGCCAGAAGGTAAAGTCCCAGGGCTCTCCCACCATGGCCACTGCTACCAATTTTTGTGCTACTGTTTGGGCAAGTGGACTTCATAGCATCCTACCTCATGGCCTCCACGGTCCTCAGTTACTCTCATCCAGAAATTCATTTAATTCTACCATTATAAATTATTGTTTCATCTCTGAACCTCAGTACTACAGACTTCCCTTTGTTGATGATGATGATGTTGTTGTTGTCTGTAACTTTTTTTAAAACTATTTTTAATCTTTTTTTTAAATCCAGTTGTTATTCCCACTCCTGGTCTGCCTTCCCACAGTTCCTCATCCCATTCCTCCTCCTCCATCTCCAAGAGGATGTCCCCAGCTCACCCCACCCAACCTCACCCCTGCCAGGCCTTCCTACTCCCTGGGACAAGAAGTCTCTAAAGGGTCAGGTCCATCTTCTTTCACTGAGGCCAGATCTGGAATTCTTCTGCTGTATATGTGTCGGAGGCCTCATATCAGTTGGAATATGCTGCCTAGTTGGTGGTTTAGTGTCTGATAGATCTCCAGAATCCAGCTCGGTTGAGACTGCTGGTCATCCCATGGGGCTGTCCTTCTCCTGAGCTTCTTCCAGCCTTTCCCTGATTCATCCACAGGGATCTCCAACTTCAGTGCATTGGTTGGATGTAAGTATCTGCATCTGACTCTTTCAGCTGCTTGTTGGGCCTCTCAGTGGGCAGACATGCTAGGCTCCTGTCTGTAAGCACACCATAGCAGCAGAAATAGGTCAGGCCTTGGAGCCTCCCCTTGAGATGAATCCCAAGATGTTCCTGTCACTGGACCTCCTTTCCCTCAGTCACTTCTCCATTTTTGCAGTTCTTTTAGATGGGAACAATTCTCCGTCAGAGTTTTTGACTGTGAGATAGCAACCCCATCCCTCTACTTGATTGTCTGTCTTTCTTTTGGCAGTGAACTTTATAAGTTCCTTCTCCCCACTGTTAAGTATTTCATCCAAGGTCCTTTCCTTTTAAGAGGGTACTTAGCCATTTTCTTCCTTGCCAAGGTCTCATTTAGTAAGACTAGAATTTGGAAGATGTTGGTTAGGCTTTAATTTAACAAAAATCTTCCAACTTAATATCCATATATTCATCCTGTATGACAAACAAAGAAGGCTGAACCCTAATGGAAACTGGACTCTGTGTAGTTTGGAGGTATAAGAAATTTGGGTGCCTCTGCATGGGAGGGTATGGGCAGTGGAGGAAGCCATGGGGTAGAATAGAGGCGTGCATGAGAAATACACCCCATACTCAATAGTGCTTTAGACCCAAACACTGCTAGTTACGATGTAATGGAGGGGCAGAGAATATAATTCAGTTGGTAAACTGCTTGCTTTAAAAGTATGAGCACCAGAATTTGAGTTCCCACAATCCATATAAAAAAAGCTCGGTGTGATGACTTGTAATTCCAGTTCTAGGGGGTACAGAGAGAGACATGAGGATCTCTGGTGTTCATATGTCAGCCAGATCATCTTACTTGGTAAATTTCAGGCCAGCAAGAGATCCTGTCTCAGAAAACACGGTAGAGTAGGCCTGAGGAACAACACCCAAGGTTTTCCTCTGGCCTTCTTAGGCACAGTATTGTGCAAATATTCAAATTGATATGATACATACACAAACAAAAAATAGACATTGTGTCTAAGTGGGTTTTTTTATTTTTTTTTAAATTTATTTAATACTTAATGATAATTCTTTGGTTTCCGGGCAAACATCCCCCTCCCCCCTCCCCTTCCTTATGGGTGTTCCCCTCCCAACCCTCCCCTCATTGCCCCCCTCCCCCCAACAATCTAGTTCACTGGGGGTTCAGTCTTAGCAGGACCCAGGGCTTCCCCTTCCACTGGTGCTCTTACTAGGATATTCATTGCTACCTATGAGGTCAGAGTCCAGGGTCAGTCCATGTATAGTCTTCAGGTAGTGGCTTAGTCCCTGGAAGCTCTGGTTGCTTGGCACTGTTGTACATATGGGGTCTCGAGCCCCTTCAAGCTCTTCCAGTTCTTTCTCTGATTCCTTCAACGGGGGTCCTATTCTCAGTTCAGTGGTTTGCTGCTGGCATTCGCCTCTGTATTTGCTGTATTCTGGCTGTGTCTCTCAGGAGCGATCTACATCCGGCTCCTGTCCGTCTGCACTTCTTTGCTTCATCCATCTTGTCTAATTGGGTGGCTGTATATGTATGGGCCACATGTGGGGCAGGCTCTGAATGGGAGTTCCTTCAGTCTCTGTTTTAATCTTTGCCTCTCTCTTCCCTGCCAAGGGTATTCTTGTTCCCCTTTTAGAGAAGGAGTGAAGCATTCACATTTTGATCATCCGTCTTGAGTTTCATTTGTTCTAGGCATCTAGGGTAATTCAAGCATTTGGGCTAATAGCCACTTATCAGTGAGTACATACCATGTATGTCTTTCTGTGATTGAGTTAGCTCACTCAGGATATTTTCCAGTTCCAACCATTTGCCTACGAATTTCATAAGGCCGTTGTTTTTGATAGCTGAGTAATATTCCATTGTGTAGATGTACCACATTTTCTGTATCCATTCCTCTGTTGAAGGGCATCTGGGTTCTTTCCAGCTTCTGGCTATTATAAATAAGGCTGCGATTAACATAGTGGAGCACGTGTCTTTTTTATACGTTGGGGCATCTTTTGGGTATATGCCCAAGAGAGGTATAGCTGGATCCTCAGGCAGTTCAATGTCCAATTTTCTGAGGAACCTCCAGACTGATTTCCAGAATGGTTGTACCAGTCTGCAATCCCACCAACAATGGAGGAGTGTTCCTCTTTCTCCGCATCCTCGCCAGCATCTGCTGTCACCTGAGTTTTTGATCTTAGCCATTCTCACTGGTGTGAGGTGAAATCTCAGGGTTGTTTTGATTTGCATTTCCCTTATGACTAAAGATGTTGAACATTTCTTTAGGTGTTTCTCAGCCATTCGGCATTCCTCAGCTGTGAATTCTTTCTTTAGCTCTGAACCCCATTTTTTAATAGGGTTATTTGTTTCCCTGCGGTCTAACTTCTTGAGTTCTTTGTATATTTTGGATATAAGGCCTCTATCTGTTGTAGGATTGGTAAAGATCTTTTCCCAATCTGTTGGTTGCCGATTTGTCCTAACCACAGTGTCCTTTGCCTTACAGAAGCTTTGCAGTTTTATGAGATCCCATTTGTCGATTCTTGATCTTAGAGCATAAGCCATTGGTGTTTTGTTCAGGAAATTTTTTCCAGTGCCCATGTGTTCCAGATGCTTCCCTAGTTTTTCTTCTATTAGTTTGAGTGTGTCAGGTTTGATGTGGAGGTCCTTGATCCACTTGGACTTAAGCTTTGTACAGGGTGATAAGCATGGATCAATCTGCATTCTTCTACATGTTGACCTCCAGTTGAACCAGCACCATTTGCTGAAAATGCTATCCTTTTTCCATTTGATGGTTTTGGTTCCTTTGTCAAAAATCAAGTGACCATACGTATGTGGGTTCGTTTCTGGGTCTTCAATTCTATTCCATTGGTCTATCTGTCTGTCTCTGTACCAATACCATGCAGTTTTTATCACTATTGCTCTGTAATACTGCTTGAGTTCAGGGATAGTGATTCCCCCTGAAGTCCTTTTGTTGTTGAGGATAGTTTTAGATATCCTGGGTTTTTTGTTATTCCAGATGAATTTGCAAATTGTTCTGTCTAACTCTTTGAAGAATTGGATTGGTATTTTGATGGGGATTGCATTGAATCTGTAGATCGCTTTTGGTAAAATGGCCATTTTTACTATATTAATCCTGCCAATCCATGAGCATGGGAGATCTTTCCATCTTCTGAGGTCTTCTTCAATTTCTTTCTTCAGTGTCTTGAAGTTCTTATTGTACAGATCTTTTACTTGCTTGGTTAAAGTCACACTGAGGTACTTTATATTATTTGGGTCTATTATGAAGGGTGTTGTTTCCCTAATTTCTTTCTCGGCTTGTTTCTCTTTTGTGTAGAGGAAGGCTACTGATTTATTTGAGTTAATTTTATACCCAGCCACTTTGCTGAAGTTGTTTATCAGCTTTAATAGTTCTCTGGTGGAACTTTTGGGATCACTTAAATAAACTATCATATCATCTGCAAATAGTGATATTTTGATTTCTTCTTTTCCATTCTGTATCCCCTTGACCTCCTTTTGTTGTCTGATTGCTCTGGCTAGAACTTCAAGAACTATATTGGATAAGTAGGGAGAGAGTGGGCAGCCTTGTCTAGTCCCTGATTTTAGTGGGATTGCTTCAAGTTTCTCTCCATTTAGTTTAATGTTAGCAACTGGTTTGCTGTATATGGCTTTTACTATGTTTAGATATGGGCCTTGAATTCCTATTCTTTCCAGGACTTTTATCATGAAGGGGTGTTGAATTTTGTCAAATGCTTTCTCAGCATGTAATGAAATGATCATGTGGTTTTGTTCTTTCAGTTTGTTTATATAATGGATCACGTTGATGGTTTTCCGTATATTAAACCATTCCTGCATGCCTGAGATGAAGCATACTTGATCATGGTGGATGATTGTTTTGATGTGCTCTTGGATTCGGTTTGCCAGAATTTTATTGAGTATTTTGGCATCGATATTCATAAGGGAAATTGGTCTGAAGTTCTCTTTCTTTGTTGGGTCTTTGTGTGGTTTAGGTATAAGAGTAATTGTGGCTTCATAGAAGGAATTCGGGAGTGATCCATCTGTTTCAATTTTGTGGAATAGTTTGGATAATATTGGTATGAGGTCTTCTATGAAGGTCTGATAGAATTCTGCACTAAACCCGTCTGGACCTGGGCTCTTTTTGGTTGGGAGACCTTTAATGACTGCTTCTATTTCCTTAGGAGTTATGAGGTTGTTTAACTGGTTTATCTGTTCCTGATTTAACTTCGGTACCTGGTATCTGTCTAGGAAATTGTCCATTTCCTGTAGATTTTCAAGTTTTGTTGAATATAGGCTTTTATAGTAAGATCTGATGATTTTTTGAATTTCCTCTGAATCTGTAGTTATGTCTCCCTTTTCATTTCTGATTTTGTTAATTTGGACGCACTCTCTGGGTCCTCTCATTAGTCTGGCTAAGGGTTTATCTATCTTGTTGATTTTCTCAAAGAACCAACTTTTGGTTCTGTTGATTCTTTCTATGGTCCTTTTTGTTTCTACTTGGTTGATTTCAGCTCTGAGTTTGATTATTTCCTGCCTTCTACTCCTCCTGGGTGTATTTGCTTCTTTTTGCTCTAGAGCTTTTAGGTGTGCTGTCAAGCTGCTGACATATGCTCTTTCCTGTTTCTTTCTGCAGGCACTCAGCGCTATGAGTTTTCCTCTTAGCACAGCTTTCATTGTGTCCCATAAGTTTGGGTATGTTGTACCTTCATTTTCATTAAATTCTAAAAAGTTTTTAATTTCTTTCTTTATTTCTTCCTTGACTAGGTTATCATTGAGTAGAACATTGTTCAATTTCCACGTATATGTGGGCATTCTTCCCTTATTGTTATTGAAGACCAGTTTTAGGCCGTGGTGGTCTGATAGCACGCATGGGATTATTTCTATCTTTCTGTACCTGTTGAGGCCCGTTTTTTGACCAACTATATGGTCAATTTTGGAGAAAGTACCATGAGGAGCTGAGAAGAAGGTATATCCTTTTGCTTTAGGATAGAATGTTCTATAAATATCTGTTAAGTCCATTTGGCTCATGACTTCTCTTAGTCTGTTTACGTCTCTGTTTAATTTCTGTTTCCATGATCTGTCCATTGATGAGAGTGGGGTGTTGAAATCTCCCACTATTATTGTGTGAGTTGCAATGTGTGTTTTGAGCTTTAGTAAGGTTTCTTTTACGTATGTAGGTGCCCTTGTATTTGGGGCATAGATATTTAGGATTGAGAGTTCATCTTGGTGGATTTTTCCTTTGATGAATATGAAGTGTCCTTCCTTATCTTTTTTGATGACTTTTAATTGAAAATTGATTTTATTTGATATTAGAATGGCTACTCCAGCTTGCTGCTGTTGACCATTTGCTTGGAAAGTTGTTTTCCAGCCTTTCACTCTGAGGTAGTGTCTGTCTTTGTCTCTGAGGTGTGTTTCCTGTTGGCAGCAGAATGCAGGGTCCTCGTTGCGTATCCAGTTTGTTAATCTATGTCTTTTTATTGGGGAGTTGAGGCCATTGATGTTGAGAGATATTAAGGAATAGTGATTATTGCTTCCCGTTATATTCATATTTGGATGTGAGGTTATGTTTGTGTGCTTTCACTCTCTTTGTTTTGTTGCCAAGACGATTAGTTTCTTGCTTCTTCTAGGGTATAGCTTGCCTCCTTATGTTGGGCTTTACCCTTTATTATCCTTTGTAGTGCTGGATTTGTAGAAAGATATTGTGTAAATTTGGTTTTGTCATGGAATATCTTGGTTTCTCCATCTATGTTAATTGAGAGTTTTGCAGGATACAGTAACCTGGGCTGGCATTTGTGTTCTCTTAGGGTCTGTATGACATCTGTCCAGGATCTTCTGGCCTTCATAGTTTCTGGCGAGAAGTCTGGTGTGATTCTGATAGGTCTGCCTTTATATGTTACTTGACCTTTTTCCCTTACTGCTTTTAATATTCTTTCTTTATTTTGTGCGTTTGGTGTTTTGACTATTATATGATGGGAGGTGTTTCTTTTCTGGTCCAATCTATTTGGAGTTCTGTGGGCTTCTTGTATGCCTATGGGTATCTCTTTTTTTAGGTTAGGGAAGTTTTCTTCTATGATTTTGTTGAAGATATTTACTGGTCCTTTGAGCTGGGAGTCTTCACTCTCTTCTATACCTATTATCCTTAGGTTTGATCTTCTCATTGAGTCCTGGATTTCCTGTATGTTTTGGACGAGTAGCTTTTTCTGCTTTACATTATTTTTGACAGTTGAGTCAATGATTTCTATGGAATCTTCTGCTTCCGAGATTCTCTCTTCCATCTCTTGTATTCTGTTGGTGAAGCTTGTATCTACAGCTCCTTGTCTCTTCTTTTGATTTTCTATATCCAGGGTTGTTTCCAGGGTTTTTTTTTTTTAATCTTGCTTCTCAATCATTTGCAACTGTTCACTAAACTGACTTCCATTTAGAGTTTTCAGTAACTTCATGAAGGTAGAACATCTCTGTGTTTCCCTGTCTTGATATCACAGACCTAGCTGATGTTTCCTCAACTTATAAAATCTCACTGAAGAATACAGGAGGCACAGGTTGGGAAGAAGCCGCCTTTCAGGGAGCAGTCGCTGAACTGGTTGAGGAAAGTGTGCGTGACTATCAGGCATGGCACCATGAACGTGCTCACTGGGGAGAGGCAATGCCATGCTGTGATGAATGGACCATTAATTTAGAAGTCTACTCAGTAGGCACTGGCACACACCTTATCCTTCTAACCATGCAGAAACCCTTCCAAGCACAATAGCCATCTGGACATTATATGCTCTTACACTTTTCTCCCTATAACTTTACACATAATGTGTGCTCAGGAAATCACTGATGAATAAATATTGTCAATAACCCTGAATGTATACTGTCTGGTAAAATAAACATCAGACGGAGTCTCTTTGAGGATATAAAGTAGATTATTTTTTTAAGAAGTTGATTAATTAGAGAGCTCAAATGGAAGAGTATTTGCCTTGTAAGGAAAGGACTCAAGTTCAATCCTCAGAAGGCACATTTAAGGGGGAAAAAATGCCAGTGAGGGTAGCAAGTATTCATAATCCTAGTCCTGGAGAAACAGAGAAAGAAGGATCCTTGGGGCTCCCTAGTTGGCCATCTTATCCTATTTGGAAAGTTCCAAGACAATAAGAGACTCTATCTCAATGAAAAGGACAGATGGCGCCTAAGAAGCAATACTTGAAGCTGTCCCCTGATCTCTACACAGATACATCCTCACACATATATTCTCACAAAAAAAATAATAATGCATCTTATGCCCGCTGAATTTGCCAGGCATCAAGGGGGTTCAAGCAATATTAAAGATGAACCTCCGTGCCCAGGATAAATGTTAGCAATATTTATTCTGAATATCAGAAGGCAGAAGTGGATAATGGCTTTTACCCATACCAGCTATTCATAAGCACATGATGGTATGGGTTTTTGGTTCTATGAAGTCCTAAGGAGCAGTCCTCACATTTTAAAGCAATGCATTTAGCTTAAACATATTCCCTGTATCTAAGCATGTTGATAACCAGACCAAGTCTAAATATTTGAAAATTCAGTTGAGGAAAACATAAATCAAAGACTTCGAACGACATTTAATGAATTTTTAAGTTTTGCAGAATCATTACATAAATAATAGCCCTCATTATTTTTAAAATCAATTTGGGAATAATGATGAGAAATTTTAATCCTAGGACTTTACTATTTATTGCTGTGCAATTTCCCAGCTTCTTGTAATGTCAGAATGTAAGCCCCTGGTTGATGCCTGTGTGGGGCACTTCGGTTTGAAATGAAGGGATTTATTTTAATTGATTGCCTTTTAATCAGAAAGGTTCTTTGAAATGAAGAATTGTCAGTGGACATTTGCACAAGCCCTACCTCGGAAGGAGTAATTTACAGGTTGTTATGAGTTGAATGTGAAAATATTCCCCCAGGGCTTCATGTATTTGGACTGTTGGCTCTCAGACAGTGGTACCGGCTGGGACAGCTTTAAAACAAGGACATGGGACCTTGTTGACCGATGTAGACCCATTGAGGTGAGGCTAGAGCATTATAGTCAGCGGGTTCCAACTTGAACTCTTTGTCTCTGATCCACCAACTTATAACAGGCTTTAGGGAAGACTGTGGTCACTAAGGGTGAAGTCATGCCTCCCATGAAAATGTGAGCTAAAATAGATCATTCTTCCCCTCTGCTGCTTGTGTCAAATATTTTGGCTCAGAAACAAACAAAGGAATTAATACATAGATTCTCTTCTACTCAGTAGAGGCCTGAGGCACCTGATAAAAGGTGAGATAGAGTCAGGAGACATGTAGTTGGGTTTGTTTGGCTTTGGGGAGAGTCGGGGGTTGTGGTTATTGTTTTAAATAAGAAATATGGTATGTGAAATTAGCCCATTTCTCTAGATGACTGTTGGGTGTTACTTTGGCCCATTAACCAAAGCCATTAAAAGGACCAAAAAAAAACCCTACCAAAAGGATTTTTAGACATAGAGAGTCATATTCAAACATGATATGTTCTGCAAGGTTACTGTGAGCACAGAATCACATCAGCAAATACTAAACCCTTGCTCCTAAGGAAGACTCAAGTTTAATTTCTTGTGGGCCAGAAATCAGTTTCAAACAATGGATTGCCTTGTTGTACATTGAGCTTCTGTTTTAAAATATATTTTGAATACATGTGATTCATTAGCATTTTTTAATTTTTATTTATGTTTTTATTTTTCTCCATCTTTATTAACTTGGGTATTTCTTATTTACATTTCAATTGTTATTCCCTTTACTGGTTTCCAGCCAACATCCCCCAAACCTCTCCCCCTCCCCTTCTATATGGGTGTTCCCCTAAAGCACACATTGCACCTCACACCATAATAGCATTGAATTTGTGACCAATAGCTCAATAATTCATGTGTGAACTAAGTTTATCTAATATATGAATTTTCTCTGTGAGGCTCATGACACACTCTTTTTTTTTTCCCGGAGCTGAGGACCAAACCCAGGGCCTTGAGCTTGCTAGGCAAGCGCTCTACCACTGAGCTAAATCCCCAACCCCTATGACACACTCTTATACTTAGGAACTCTAGCCAAATTTTTGGTGTGTCTGAAAGCCACTTTAGGTAATGAAATCACTACTAAAGACCCTCTCAAGCTGGAGAAATGGTTCAGTGGTTAAGAGCACTGACTGCTCTTCCAGAGGTCCTGAGTTTAAATCCCAGCACCCACATGGTGGCTCACGACCATCTGTAAAGAGATCTGATGCCCTCTTCTGGTGTGTCTGAAGACAGCTACAATATACTTATATAGAATAAATAAATACTTTTAAAAAAAAGACTCTCTTACACACAGAGATAAATATACTCTCCCTAAAAATATTGTTCTAAATCGACCACATAGAGCACAACTATTCAAAGTACAAAAGTTTAAACAGGGACAGAGCAGAACCTGAACTTTGGAGGAGCTGCATAGAAGACATTGTGATTTTTCACTCCTCTGTGCATGAGAAAGACTACAGAAGTATCCCAAGTATAGAGGGCAAAATCATCTCTCAACTTTATAAGTCTGTAGGAAAAATCTGTAATACAGAATCTGCAAACAACAGGATGGCATCCCCTTGGTACCAGAGAGTGAAAATGTGTTTCCAGTTGGTAATAAGCAGACTAGAGCTGGATGATAGAAGATCTGCATTTGGTGCCTGTGTATGTCCATATGTCTGAGTGTCCATGTGTCCATGTGTCCATGTGTCCGTGTGTCCGTGTGTCTGTGTGTCTGTGTGTCTGTGTGTGTATCTGAGTCTGTATGTGTCTCTGTGGGGGTGTGTGTGTATCTGTGTCTGTCTGTCTGTATGTGTATCTGGGTCTGTGTGTGTCTGTCTGTGTGTGTGTGTGTGTGCGTGTCTGTGTGTATCTGGGTCTGTGTGTGTGTGTGTGTGTGTGTGTGTGTGTCCATGTGTCTGGGTCTGTGTGTTTCTGGGTCTGTATATGCCTCTGTGTGTCTAGGTCTGTGTGTGCCTGGGTGTGTTTGCATGTGTCTGTGTGTGTCTGAGTGTGTCTGTGTCTGTCTGTGTGTATATGTATCTGGGTCTGTGTGTGTCTGTGTGTGTGTGTGTGTGTCTGTCTGTCTGTCTGTCTGTCTGTCTGTGTATGTGTATCTGGGACTGTATGTCTGTCTGGGTATGTGTCTGTATGTGTGTGCATGTGTGTGTATGTCTGTGTGTGTGTGTGTGTGTGTGTGTGTGTCTGTATGTGTCTGTGTCTGTGTCTGTGTGTGTCTGTCTGTCTGTGTATGTATGTCTGGGGGGGATCTGGGTCTGTGTGTGTGTGTCTGGGTCTGTGTGTGTGTGTCTGGGTTGTATGTGTCTGTGTGTCTGGGTCTGTGTATGTGCGTGTGTGTGTGTATTTCTGGGTCTGTGTGTGTGTGTTTATGTGTATCTGAATATATGTGTGTCTATGTGTTGTCTATTTCTCTGTGTGTGTATGTCTGGGTCTGTGGAAGGAGTTTCTATGGGGGAGTCCCGTTCTGGGTGTTACTAGGGCTTTTAAAAGCTCAGGGAATGAGTGTCGTGAATGAGTCCTCTGTGTGTTCCTTCTTGATTCAGGTAAGGACAGGATTATACAATTCCCCACATTTCAAAATGTCCTCCAAATTGAAGTTAGATATTTTCTCATCATAGTGACAGAATACCTGACAGAAGCAACTTCAGGGAGGAAAGCTCTAGTTTGCCTGGAGCTTCGGGTGACGCCCCGTCGTAGCAAAAGAAGATTCTTCACAGCCTGTTCACATCTTGGCAGGTCAGCATGGAGGGAGGAGCATGGCCTGGTTCAACACTTACCCACAATGGCCTACAATCAGGTAAGCCCTTGTTTCAAACTTCCTCTACCTCCTGAAGCATCAGCACCAGCCAGGGACCAAGTGTTCAAACACAGGAGCCCAAGAAGGACATTTTGAGTTCAACCCATAAAAGACTTTTCTCCAGTTTGGGCCATCAAGCACAGCACTGCAGATGATCGTGTCTATTATGAATACAAGGCATGTCTTTAAAATAAGGCACAGCATCAGCTACTCATGCGGTGTCTCTCAGGTG